>NW_014570241.1:0-7790 GCF_001313835.1 Polistes canadensis
GTTGAAAAAAAACTAAATTCTTCAAGTTATGTAACTAAAAAAAGTATTAATAAAAAGACTTTTTTCTTTTTTTTTGACTGCAGTAGTCCAAATATAAATGATGTTTTCCAAATTTTTTTGTACTTAACACTTTTTATTTGTAAGTTTACGCCTGAAAACTTAAAAGAAAACGATTTAAGCTTTTGTTATATAGCACTTCTTTAGATATCTGATAGTTTTCAACTATTATTTAATCTAAAAAGCAGCAAAAAATTTTCTTTAATATATTGAAAAATTTAAAGCCATGGTAAAATGTGCCATTAGAAAAAAGACAGAATGGATGTCAGGTTTACTTCAATCGAGTTTCGTCGAAATAGAATTTAATTTTACACGTAAAGTACCAAAAAAATGTAGTAATAAATTAATTTTTTTTTTTTGAACACCAGTTGTTGAAATGTAAATAATATTTGCTAGATTTTATTGGACATAACAATTTTATTTGTTAGTATACGCTATAAAACTAAAAAAGAAAACGTTTTATAGCTTTTAGTAAATAGCACTTTTTTTTTTTTTTATATTTTTTAACTAAGATTTAAATCAAAAAGTAGCGAACATTTCTTTTAAATATATTAAAAAATTTTTAGCAAAGGAAAAAATTTGTTGTTAGAAACTAAAGAGAATGGTTGTCAGGTTAAGTACAATCGAGTATTGTCGAAAGATTATTGATTATTACACGTTAAGTACCAAAAAAATTTCGTACTAAAAAAATTTTTTCTTTTTTTTTGGACTGCAGTTGTTGAAATGGTAATGATATTTGCTAGATTTTATTGGACATAACACTTTATATTTGTTAGAATACGCTTTAATACTTGAAAGAAATCGTTTTATAGCATCTGGTTAATTGTACTTTTTTAGATTTTTTATATTTTTTATCTAAGATTTAATTCACAAAGTTGCGAAAATTTCTTTTAAATATATTTAGAAACTTGTAGCGACAGTAAAATGTGCTATTGGAAACAAGACAGAATGGATGTCAGGTTAACTACAATCGAGTTTCGTCGAAAGAGAATTGAATTTTACACGTAAAGTACAAAAAAAATGTAGCAATAAATTAATTTTTTTTCTTTTCTTGGACTGCAGTTGTTAAAATGTAGTTGATATTTGCTAGATTTTATTGGACATAACATTTACTATTTGTTAGTATACGCTTTAAAACTTGAAAGAAAACGTTTTATAAGATCTGGTAAATAGCACTTTTTTATATTTTTTATATTTTTTATCTAAGATTTAATTCACAAAGTAGCGAAAATTTCTTTTAAATATATTGAATTGTTTTAACGATGGTAAATATGTGCTATTAGAAACAAGACAGAATGGATGTCAGGTTGACTACAATAGAGTTTCGTCGAAACAGAATTGAATTCTGCTAGTTAAGTAACCATAAAAAGTCGTAATGAAATGATTTTTTCTCTTTTTTTTTGACAGCAGTAGTCCAAATATAAATGATGTTAAACAAATATTTTCGTAGTTATCACTTTTATTTTTAAGTATACCCCTAAAAACTTAAAACAAACGTATTTATTCTTTTGTTATATAGCACTTCTTTAGAAATCTGATAGTTTTTAACTATTGATCAATTCAGAAAGCATCGAAAATTTTTCCTAAATATATTGAAAGATTTTTGCGACGGTAAAATATGCTATTAAAAAAAAGACAGAATGTGTGTCAGGTTGATTACAATCGAGTTTCGTCAAAATAGAAATAAATTTTACACGTAAAGTAACCATAAAAATTCGTAAAGAAATTAATTTTTCTCTTTTTTTTGACTGCAGTAGTCCAAATACACATGATGTTTGCCTAATTTTTTTAATATTAACAATTTGTATTTTTAAGTATACGCTTTTAAACATGAAAGAAAACGTTTTATAGCATTTGTTATATAGCACTTCTTTATATTTCTGATTGTTTTAAACAATTATTTATTCTAGAAAGAAGCAAAAATTTTTATTAAATATATTGAAAAATTCTTGAGCAAAGGTAAAAATGTGCTATAAGAAGCTAAACAGAATATATGTTATGTTTACTACAATCGAGTTTTGTTGAAAAAGAATTGAATTCATTACGTACAGTCACCAAAGAAGTTGTAATAAAATGATTTTCTCCCATTTTTTTGGACTTCAGTTGGGGAAATATAAATATTATTTGCTAGATTTTATAGGATTTGCCACTTTTTATTTGTTAGTATACGCTTTAAAACTTAAAAGAAATCGTTTTACAGCATTTGTTATATAGCACTTCTTTAGATATCTGATAGTATTCTACAATTATTAAATCTAGAAAGCAGTGAAAATTTCACTTAATTATAATAAAATATTTTCAGCGACGGTAAATATGTGCTATTAGAAAAAAGACAGAATAGATATCAGGTTTACTACAATCGAGTTTTGTTGAAAAAGAATTGAATTCTTAACGTAAAATAATTAATAATGTTGTAATAAAATGATTTTTTCTCTTTTCTTCGACTGCAGTTGTTAAAAAATATATGATATTTGCTAGATTTTATTGGACATAAAACTTTTTATTTGTTAGTATACGCTTTGAAACTTCAAAGCAAACGTTTTATAGCTTTTTTTTTATAGTACTTTTTTAGAAATATTATAGTTTTTAACATCAATTAATTCCAAAATGTAGCGATAATTTTTTTGAAATATAATAAAAAATTTTTGGAGCCGGTAAAAAACTGCAATTAGAAACAAAACAGAATGGAAAGCTGGTTGACTACAATCAAGTTTCGTCGAAAGAGAATTGAATTCTACACGTAAAGTTACCAAAAAAAGTCGTAATAATATGATTTTTTCTCATTTGTAGACTGCAGTATTCCAAATATAAATAATTTTTGCCAAATTTTTTTAAAATTACCACTTAGTATTTGTAAGTATACGCCTTAAAACTTAAAAGAAAACGTTTTATAGCTTTTGTTATACAGCACTTCTTTAGATATGTGATATTTTACAACTATAATTCAATTCAGAAAGCAGCAAATATTTTTCTTAAATATATTAAAAGTTTTGCAGCGACTGTAAAAATCTGCTATAAGAAACTAAACAGAATGGACGTCAGGTTGAATACAATCAAGTTTCGTCGAAAAATACATTAAGTCTTCACGCCAAATAACCTAACAACTTAACAATAAAAAGATGATTTCCCTTTTTTTTGACTGCAGTTGTTAAAATATAATTGATATTTGCTAAATTTTATTAGGCCTCGTTTTATTTGTTAGTTCACGCTTTTAAACTTGAAAGAAAACGTTTTATAGCTTTTCTTATATAGCATTTCTTTAGATATCTGATAGTTTTCAATTATTATTTGATCAAGATAGCAGAGAAAATTTTTCTTAAATACATTGAAAAATTTTTTAGCGAAGGTAAGAATGTGCTATTAGAAACTAAACAGAATGAATGTCAGGTTGACTACAATCGAGTTTCGTCGAAAGATAATTGAATTCTACGCGGTAAGTAAATAAAAAAAGTTGTAAAAAATGATTTTTTGTCTTCTTTTTGACTGCAGTAGTCCCAATATAAATGATGTTGGCTAAATTTTATCGGACCATATACCTTATATTTGTAAGTATACGCTTTAAAGATTGAAAGAAAATGTTCGAAAATTGCGCTGCTCAGACTAGATAGCAGCACCTCTTGGCTAGCATGATTAATGCGCCGTCTGTTATCGCTGGGAAGAAGACATATCGATTGTTTCTATTGATCAAGGGATCACGCCACTTGACATGTCAATAGGTCATTGGACCTCTGTGTCGTCATCCTCTGCGTGTTACCTTCCTATTAATAGTTTGTCATCTCTTCCTAGCCTGGAACTCGCTAATTGGTGTATTGTCTTTGTTCCACTTCCGCTCTGTTCTTCTAATCGAAACGAAAAGTGGCGTGGTCCGACACAATCTTTTACGAAGTTAAATAGTGCGGACGTATATTTAGAAATCTCTGAAATTTGTGAATTTATCTCATAGTCTTCATCTCGCTTTAATTCTTATCTCTCACCGTTCCATCTCATCTCTCATCTCGCTTTTCCTCATCTAGACCATCTCTTTATACTCTCTCTCACTAACGACTCTTCAGGTAATCTCACAACATTCATTTCTAATCTGAACCTCTCTTTATTCGTTCTGACCTCTCATTTTTTTTGTACTCTTTGTTTCGTCAATTCTTTCGTTTTTTATTATTACATTTTCCTTTCTGTTAATAACGGCTTCTCGTGCTACGTACTTTCGGTACACGTGTCGTGATATCCGGTACACGTGGCGTAGCTTATATATTACTGTCTGTTGTACTTCTTATACTTTCGCTATCTCTATTTTTCTGTACATAATATCTATTAAATCTTGTTACACATAAATTCTATCAGTAAATTCCTCATTTATAGAGTCCACTAGCCTATCTCGCCTATCTCCTGGTCTTTTTTTAGCGCATCTCTTAAAATCTACTAATCTTTCTCTCTCGAACATTTTTTGGTCCTTTGAGCCGGATCCTAGAATTAATTGTTAGTGTAACAAGATTTAACGTTTGTGAAAAGTGTCGTGTACGACCCCTGTCGCATTGCTGAGCACCCAGGACGTTGTGCTGCGACAGGAAACTCAGTTCAAGGAATTCTAACGCCTCTAGTTCGCTAGGAGGAATCTAGGTGGCGCGGGCATCTAGCCCTCGGGAATCTTCGTCATCTCCCCACTCACGGAGAGTGAAGCGTACGTCACCTCATCTCGGGAGTAGTGGGGGCAGCACCACTACTGCATAATCGTCTCGACCAGCAACCGCGCATCATATCCTATCACATCATAACTGCGAGACTAACACTGCAGGAGGCGCGAACTGACATGATCGCGAGCCTGACAGCCAATGCAAAAGACGTTCTTACTATGGACCTCTTCACCGCGGTGGAGATCAGAGAACTCTTCCGAACGACTTGGTCAAAATTCGATGCTTAACATGTCCGAATAGTGTCATCGTCTCGTGAAACTGCAATTGAGCAGCCGTATTTTAAGAACAATCGCTATGACGCTACTATGCAAATATATTTAGCCGAAATTACGCTGCTAAATCAACGCATAGAAAAGCTCTCTCGGCAGGCATCGCAAGCAATGCCTGTGCCGTAATCTCGTCTGCGTTCGGTACTGCCAAATATCTCGTTGCCCAAGTTCTCCAGGGCCTTCTCAGAATGGAGAACTTCGAGGAATTATTTTCCTCCATGGTCAATTACAATCCGGACCTCTCACATGTTGAGAAACTGCATTACTTAAGGACCAGCCTAGAGGGAGAGGCAGCCAAGGTGGTGGCCAACCTGAAACTATCTGCAGATTCCTTGGCGGTCGCATGGAATCGGTTGTCGGCCAGGTTCGACAACAAGCGTCTATTGATACTCGCCCATCTCGATAGGCTAATGGCCCTTCATCGCATTAAGGAAAGGTATCTGGATCTCTCAACAAGATCATCAATCTCGTGACATCGTCTCTAAGTGCCCTAGATTCATTGGGATACCCGGTCGACCAATGGGACCACATCCAAGTCCACCAGGCGGGGCTGGCATTAGACGACAGAACCCGCGAGGATTGGGGGACAAGAATAGGAACGTCACGCGAGTTTCCACCATTAGCAAGGCTAATGAGCCATCTCACTAGCACTGCCGGAGCCTTAGAACACATCGAGACCCGTAAGGCTTATGGGGAAGGCAGTAAGACATCTTAACGGCCTACATTATCCCCTATAAGGTCCTATGCCAGGGCCTTGAACGTACAGGCTGTGGCTACCACGCCTGCGAAGACATCTCAGAAGCCCGGATCATCTTAATTGGCAGTAGATAAAAGGCCAATCGGTAATCATCCTTTGCCGTTTATCAACGACCTCTCCAATAACTGCAGCTATTGTAGTAATAAGCACTACATCGCCTTTTGCCCTCTCTTTAGGAAGTTAAATCAACAAAAGAAGAAGAAAGTCATAGCAAAATCGCGCCTATGTTATAACTGCTTGGGCAGGCATAACGTTAGGCAATGTAGGAGTACTAGGCGATGCAACCAGTGTGGAGATCGGCACCACACGCTCATACATCCCGAGAAAAGGATGACATCGCACAGGACATCTCCTCCTACAACCAGAACATCTCCTCCAATCTCAAGGACATCTCCTCCGACATCGTCAAGGACATCTCCTCCTACAACCAGAACATCTCCTCCAATCTCAAGGACATCTCCTCCAACATCGTCTAGGACATCTCCTCCAACATCGCCAAGGACATCTCCTTTTACATCAAGATTATCGCTGCCAATCTCAAGGACTTCAAACTCTCTCTCAGAGACAACACAGACATCTCAGAGAGTCTCGTCCTCGCAGGGCTCACGGGTATCATCGGATGAGTCACCGAGAGAGGATCGTCGTAAATCTTCCAAAAAGTAATCTTATCGCCGATCCTCTAGTCCGAAGTTATCATCACCCACTTCCGGTACATCGACTCCCAGACCTCTCTCCAAGCCGAAGGCTTCTGTTCATAGCTCCTCTCACAAGTCATCTTCCTCTCATTCATCATCATCTAAGTCCATACCTACCAAGAAGAGTTCTTCTCAGAACTTTTCAAAAAAGGCGTCTTCTGAATGAGGTGTAGGTAGGACATCTCATTACCCACACCGTTTTTTTAAATCCATCTTAAAATCGACCATCTCTTCTTCCTCAAGGTCCTCTCAGACGACCAAACGAATCAGATTCTCGTCACCTATCCCAGACATTGATCGTTCGTCTAATCCATCGCTTTCAACGTGCTCTCGAGCTCCAGTACTCTTAGCTACTTGTAAAGCCTTTGCCATATCTTTAAATAAATCGCCTTAATTAGTACGTCTTCTCATTGATCCTAGATCAGAGTTGACTTTAGTCTTCTCTAAAATCATAGTTAAGCTAAAGCTTAGCCGTTCTCCAGGAAACATTTCTATCCAGGGTGTGGGTAGTACATCTCCAGGAGCGACCCAAGGTCAAGTGTCCTTGGTCCTCCAATCGACATACTCGTCATCTCGGGTTAATCTTAAGGCATTCATTTTGCCAAAAATCACATCTCAGTTGCCGTCGTCTATAATATCAGAGCAAGATTGGCCTTATCTCAGATCCCTTAAATTAGCGGATCCTGTTTTTCTCACTCCAAATCACATTGACATTCTCATTAGTGCTGATAATCTCAGAAGAGTTCTCAAGTCCTCTCGCCTTGTAATGGAAGGCGACTCAGAACCCATAGCCTTCCACACCAGGTTCGGTTGGGCAATTCTAGGAGCAACTTCCAGCCCGAGCAAGGTCGATCGTCTTAAAATTTGCCATGCTATCTCTAACGAATCTCTTGACAAAGCTCTAACAAAATTCTGGGTTCAGGAAGAAGTCTTATCTTCCCCCGCGTTAACCTTGAGTCTCGCTGAATCGCAATGCGAGCAGCACTTTGTTGATACGCACTCTCGATTGCCAACTGGTCGTTACATGGTTCGTCTGCCATTCTCGAAAGACATATTCACCTTAGGGCATTCAAGGTCTCTTACCATGAGATGCCTTGAAAGACTTCTCAAGAAATTCGAAACCGATAGGCATTTTAAGGAGACCTACTCTCAATTCCTCAAAGAATATGAGCCTTTAGGACATATGGTTCCTGTTCCTCTCGATGTTCCTTAGCCATCTCAGGCGTATTACCTCCCGCATCACGGAGTTTCGCGCGAGCAAAGTTCCTCCACCAAACTGCGGGTAGTATTTAACGGTTCAGCCAAGTCTTCAACCGGTATCTCT
>NW_014570241.1:9892-14886 GCF_001313835.1 Polistes canadensis
GTGTTCATATGCTTCTCCACCTCTGCTGTTCATCTCGAAGTAGTCTCTGACTACTCCACCGAAGGATTGCTCAAAGCATTTCGCCGGTTCATCAGCCGTAGGGGCATTCCAAAAACGCTCAGAAGCGACTGTGGTACCAGCTTTCAGGGAGCAAACAAGAAGCTTAAGGAGCTACTCATAGCTGCAACGAAGGAATCCCTCAAGATTCAGAGACTTCTCGCTAATGACGACACTAAGTGGATTTTCAATCCTCCAGCAGAACTACATATGGTTGGAAAATGGGAGGAAACGGTGAAATCAATCAAGTATCATCTTAAACGAACCATCTCAGATACGTTGCTAACGTTCGAAGACTTCTCCACGTTCTTAGCATAAGTTGAGGCGGTTCTCAACTCTAGACCTCTCAGCTCTCTCTCGGAGGACCCTGATGACATCAGAGCATTAACACAAGGGCATTTTATCAGAAGGGAAGCACTAACAACTATCCTCGAGCCTTCTCTAACAGACATCTCAGACTCCAGGTTATCTCATTTCCAGCGGATTCAAGAGCGCTTCCAGCAATTTTAGAGAAGGTGGTCGACAGAATGTTTGCAAGCGCATCAGACCACATCCAAATGGCAGACATTGTAGAACGATATCAGGGAAGGGTCTCTTGTCCTCATTACCGACGAACGTCTTCCTCCGTCAAAATGGCCTCTCGCCAGGGTGATACARCTACACCCAGGAAAGGACGGTCTCTGCAGGGTTGTCACGCTGAAGACCGCCACCAGCACTATCACTAGACCTATCACCAAGCTCGCACCATTACCTCTCCAACCGCACAAGGAATAATAATTTTCTCAGCATGTCAGCACATCTCACCATGTCAAATTCTCGAATCACGACCGAGAATTGGGGGGGAGAATGTTCGAAAATTGCGCCCCTCAGACTAGATAGCAGCACCTCTTGGCTAGCATGATTAATGCGCCGTCTGTTATCGCTGGGAAGAAGACATATCGATTGTTTCTATTGATTAAGGGATCACACCACTTGACGCGTCAATAGGTCATTGGACCCCTTTGTCGACATCCTCTGCGTGTTACCTTCCTATTGATAGTTTGTCATCTCTTCCTAGCCTGGAATTTGCTAATTGGTGTATTGTCTTTTCTCCACTTCCGCTATGTTCCTCTAATCGAACCGAAAAGTGGCGTGGTCCGACACAATCTTTTACGAAGTTAAACAGTGCGGACGTATATTTAAAAATCTCGGAAATTTGTGAATTCATCTCATAGTCTTCATTTCGCTTTAATTCTTATCTCTCACCGTTCCATCTCATCTCTCATCTCGCTTTTCTTCATCTAGACCATCTCTTTATACTCTCTCTTACTAACGACTTCTCAGGTAATCTCACAACATTCATTTCTAATCTGAACCTCTCTTTATTCGTTCTGACCTCTCATTTTTTATGTACTCTTCGTTTCGTCAATTCTTTCGTTTCTCATTATTACATTTTCCTTCCTGTTAATAACGACTTCTCGTGCTACGTACTTCCGGTACACGTGGCGTGATATCCGGTACACGTGGCGTAGCTTATCTATTACTGTCTGTTGTACTTCTTATACTTTCKCTATCTCTATTTTTCTGTACATAATATCTATTAAATCTTGTTACACATAATTTCTATCAGTAAATTCCTCTTTTATACAGTCCACTAGCCATTCTCGACTATCTCCTTGTATTCTCTTAGCGCATCTCTTAAAATCTACTAATTTTTCTCTCTCAAACAGAAAACGTTTCATAGTTTTTGTTGAAATGCACTCTTTTAGATTTTTTATAGTTTTTATCTACGATTTATTTCAGATAGAAGCAAGAATTTTTTTTACATATAATAAAAGTTTTTTAGCGAAGGCATACATGTGCTATTAGAAACTAAACAGAATAGATGTAAGGTTTACTACAATCGAATATTGTCGAAAATGGACTGAGCTCTACCAGTGAGGTATCCAAAGAATATTGTAATAAGATGTTTTTTCCTCTTTTCTTTGACTGCAGTTGTTAAAAAATAAATGATATTCGCTAGACTTAATTGGACATAACACTTTTTATTTGTTATTATACGCATTAAAACTTCAAAGCAAACGTTTTATAGATTTTGTTTTATAGTACTTTTTTAGAAATATTATAGTTTTGAACAACGTATAATTCCAGAAAGTAGCGATAATTGTTTCTAAATGAAATATAAAATTTCTAGCGACGGTAAATATGTGCTACTAGATACAAAACAGAAGGGATGTCAGGTTTACTACAATCGAATTTTGTTGAAATGGAATTAGGTTCTTTACGTTAAGTAACCAAAAAAAGTTCCAAAAAATGATTTATTTCCTTTTTTTAGACTGCAGCAGTCTAAATATAAATGATGTTTACTAAATTTTTTCGGACTTAAAACTTTTTATTTGTATGTATACGCTTTAGTGCTTTACAGAAAATGTTTCTTAGCTTTTGTTAAATAGCAATTTTCTAGAAATTTTATAGTTTTTAACTACGAATAAATTCACAAAGTAGCGAAAATTTTTTTAAAATATAACAAAAAATTTTTGCGGCTGTTAAAAATGTGCTACTAGAATCTAAACAGAATAGATATCAGGTTTACTACAATCGAGTTTTGTTGAAAAAGAATTGTATTCTTTACGTAAAGTATTTAAAAATAGTTGTAATATAATAATTTTTACCCTTTTTTTGGACTGCAGTTGTTGAAAAGTGAATGATAATCGCACTATTTTATTGGAAATACCATTTTTTATTTGTTATTATACGCTTTAAAACTTAAAAGAAAACGTTTTATAGCTTTTGTTATGCAGCACTTCTTTAAATATGTGATAGTTTACAACAATTATTCAACTCAGATAGCAGCGAAAATTTTTGTCAAATATAATTAAAGTTTTGTAGATCTGTAAAAATATGCTATTAGAAACTAAACAGAATAGATGTCAGGTTGAATACATTCAAGTTTCGTCGAAAAATACATTAATTTTCCTAGTAAAGTAACCTAAAAAAGTTAAAATAAAATAACTTTTTTCCTTTTGTTGGACTGCAATTGCTAAAATATAAATTATATTTGCTAGATTTTATTTGGCGTAACACTTTTTAATTGTTAGTACACGCTTTAAAACTTAAAAGGAAACGTTTTATAGCTTTTCTTATATAGCATTTCTTTAGATATCTGATAGTTTTTAATTATTATTTAATGAAAATAGCAGCGAAAATTTTTCTTAAATATATTAAAAAATTTTTTTTGGGAAGGTAAAAATGTGCTATTAGAAACTAAACAGAATACATGTTAGGTTTACTACAATCAATTTTTGTTGAAAAAGAATTGAATTCTTTACATACAGTAACCAAAACAATTTGTAACAAAAGAATTTTTACCCTTTATTTGAACAGCAGTTGTTGAAAAGTAAATAATATTTGCACGATTTTATTGGAAATACCATTTCTAATTTGTTAGTATACGCTTTAAAACTTAAAAGAAAACGTTTTATAGCTTCTTATATACAGCACTTCTTTAGATATGTGATAGTTTACAAAAATTATTCCACTCAGAAAGAAGCGAAAACTGTTTTCAAATATATTTAAAGATTTGTAGCTCTGTAAAAATGAGCTATTAGAAACTAAACTGAATGGATGTTAGGTTAAATACATTCAAATTTCGTCGAAAAATACATTAATTTTTCTCGCAATGTAACCTAAAAAAGTAAAAATGAAATGATTTTTTCCTTTTTTTTGGACTGCAGTTGTTAAATTATAAATGATATTTGCTAGATTGTATTGGTGTTAAAACTTTTTATTTGTTAGTACACGCTGTAAAACTTGAAAGAAAACGTTTTATAGCTTTTGTTTTATTGCACTTTTTTAGAAATATTAAAGTTTTGAACAACGTATATTTCTGAAAGTAGCGATAATTTTTACTATATAAAATATAAAATTTTTAGCGACGGTAAATATGTGCTACTAGAAAATAAACAGAATGGATGTCAGGGTGACTAGAATCGTGTTTTGTTGAAATAGAATTAAGTTCTTTAGGTTAAGTAACAAAAAAAAGTTCTAATAAAATGATTTTTCCCCTTTTTTTGGACTGCAGCAGTCTGAATATAAATAATGTTTACTAAATATTTTCGGACTTCCTGCTTTTTATTTGTAAATAAACGTTTTAATGCTTTACAGAAAACGTTTCATATCTTATTTTAAATAGCACTTTTATAGAAATTTTATACTTTTTAACTACGAATAAATTCACAAAGTAGCGAACATTTCTTTTAAATATATTAAACAATTTTTAATGAGTGTAAAAATGTGCTAATAGAAACTAAACGAAATAGATTTTAGGTTTACTACATTCGAATTTTGTCGAAAATTAATTGAGTTCTACACGTTAAGTAACCAAAGAATATTGTAATAAAATGATTTTTTCTCTKTTYTYCGACTGCAGTTSTTRAAAAATAAATGATATTKKCTAGATTTTATTGGACATAACACTTTTTATTTGTTAGTATACGCTTTAAAACTTCAAAGCAAACGTTTAATAGCATTTGTTATATAGCACTTCTTTAGATATCTGATAGTTTTCTACAAATATTAAATCTAGAAAGCAACGAAAATTTCTCTTTATTATATTGAAAAGTTTTTAGCGACGATAAAAATGTGCTATTAGGAACAAGACAGAATAGATATTAGGTTTACTACAATCGAGTTTTGTTAAAAAAGGATTAAATACTTTACGTAAAGTAATTAAAAAAATTTGTAATAAAATTATTTTTACCCTTTTTTTGGACTGCAGTTGTCGAAAAGTAAATGATAATCGCACGATTTTATTGGAAATACCATTTCTTATTTGTTAGTATACGCTTTAAAACTTAAATGAAGACGTTTCATAGATTTTGTTATACAGCACTTCTTTAGATATGTGATAGTTTACAACTATTATTAAACTCAGAATGCAGCGAAAATTTTTCTTAAAT
>NW_014570241.1:15246-18158 GCF_001313835.1 Polistes canadensis
GGATTTAATACTTTTTATTTGTTAGTATACGCTTTGAAGCCTAAAAGAAATCGATTTGTAACATTTGTTATATAGAACTTCTTTAGATATCTGATAGTTTTCTACAATTATTAAATGTAGAAAGCAGCAAAAATTTCTCTTAATTATATAAAAATTTTTCATCGACGGTAAAAATGTGCTATTAGAAACTAAAAAGAATATATTTAAGGTTTACTACAATCGAGTTTTGATGAAAAATAATTGAATTCTTTACGTCCAGTAACCAAAACAATTTGTAACAAAAGAATTTTTACCCTTTATTTGGACTGCAGTTGTTGAAAAGGAAATAATATTGGCACGATTTTATTGGAAATACCATTTCTTATTTGTTAGTATACGCTTTAAAACTTAAAAGAAAACGTTTTATAGCTTTTTATATACAGCACTTCTTTAGATATGTGATAGTTTAGACAAATTATTCAACTCAGAAAGCAGTGAAAACTGTTTTCAAAAATATTTAAAGTTTTGTAGCTCTGTAAAAATGAGCTATTAGAAACTACACTGAATGGATGTCAGGTTGAATACATTCAAGTTTCGTCGAAAAATACATTAATTTTTCTCGCAATGTAACCTAAAAAAGTAAAAATGAAATGATTTTTTCCTTTTTTTTGGACTGCAGTTGTTAAAATATAGATGATATTTGCTTGATTGTATTGGGGTTAAAACTTTTTATTTGTTAGTACACGCTGTAAAACTTGAAAGAAAACGTTTTATAGCTTTTGTTTTATTGTACTTTAATAGAAATATTAAAGTTTTGAACAACGTATATTTCTTAAAGTAGCGATAATTTTTTCTAAATAAAATATAAAATTTGTATCGACGGTAAATATGTGCTACTAGAAAATTAACAGAATGAATGTCAGGTTGACTAGAATAGTGTTTTCTTGAAATAGAATTAAGTTCTTTACGTTAAGTAACCAAAAAAAGTCTAATAATATTATTTTTGCCCTTTCTTTGCACTGCAGCAGTCTGAATATAAATAATGTTTACTAAATATTTTTGGACTTCCAGCTTTTTATTTGTAAGTATACGTTTTAATGCTTTACAGAAAACGTTTCATAACTTATTTTAAATAGCACTTTTATAGAAATTTTATACTTTTTACTAAGAATAAATTCACAAAGTAGCGAACATTTCTTTTAAATATATTAAACAATTTTTAATGAGGGTAAAAATGTGCTAATAGAAACTAAACGGGATAGATTTTAGGTTTACTACATTCGAATTTTGTCGAAAATTAATTGAGTTCTACACGTTAAGTAACCAAAGAATATTGTAATAAAATGATGTTTTCTTTGTTCTTCGACTGCAGTTCTTGAAAAATAAATGATATTGTCTAGATTTTATTGGACATAACATTTTTGATTTGTTAGTATACGCTTTAAAAACTTCAAAGCAAACGTTTTATAGCATTTGTTATATAGCACTTCTTCAGATATCTGATAGTTTTCTACAAATATTAAATCTAGAAAGCAACGAAAATTACTCTTAATTATATTAAAAAGTTTTTAGCGACGGAAAAATTGTGCTATTAGAAACAAGTCAGAATACATATTAGGTTTACTACAATCGAGTTTGGTTATAAAAAAAATTAAATTCTTTACGTAAAGTAATTAAAAAAATTTGTAATAAAATAATTTTTACCCTTTTTTTGGACTGCAGTTGTCGAAAAGTAAATGATAATCGCACGATTTTATTGGAAATACTATTTCTTATTTGTTAGTATACGCTATAAAATTTAAAAGAAAACGTTTCATAGATTTTGTTATACAGCACTTCTTTAGATATGTGATAGTTTACAACTATTATTAAACTCAGAATGCAGCGAAAATTTTTCTTAAATATATCTAAAGTTTTGTAGCGACTGTAAAAATGTGCCATTAAAAACTAAGCAGAATGAATGTCAGGTTGAATACATTCAAGTTTCGTAGAAAAATACATTAATTTTTCTAGCAATGTAACCTAAAAAAGTAATAATAAAATGATTTTTTCCCCTTTTTTGGACTGCAGTGTTTAAAATATAAATGATATTTGCTAGATTTTATTAGGCCTCTTTTATTTGTTAGTACACGTTTTAAAACTTGAAAGAAAACGTTTTATAGCTTTTCTTATATAGCATTTGTTTAGATATCTGACAGTTTTCAATTATTATTTAATCAAGATAGCAGCAAAAATTTTTCTTAAATATATTGAAATATTTTTAAACAAAATTAAAAATGTGCTATTAGAAACTAAACAGAATATATATTAGGTTTACTACAATCGAGTTTTGTTGAAGAAGAATTGAATTCTACGCGTAAAGTAACCAAGAAAAGTGTTAATAAAATGATGTTTTGCTTTTTTTTGACTGCAGTAGTCCAACTATAAATGATGTTAGTGAATTTTTTTCGTACCTCACACTTTTTATTTGTTAGTACACGCTTTATAACTTGAAAGAAAACGTTTTATAGTTTCTGTTAAATGGACTTTTTTAGATTTTTTATAGTTTTTATTTACGATTTATTCAAGATAGTAGCAAAAAATTTTTTTACATATAATAAATGTTTTTTAGTGAAGGCAAAACAGTGCTATTAGAAACTAGACAGAATAGATGTAAGGTTTACTACAATCGAATTTTGTTGAAAAAGAATTGAATTCTTTACGTACAGTAACCAAAAAAATTTGTAATAAACTGATTTTTTCCCTTTTTTTGACGGCAGTTTGGGAAATATAAATGTTATTTGCTAGATTTTATAGGACATAAAACTTTTTATTTGTTAGTATAAGCTTAAAAACTTAAAAGAAAACGTTTTAGGGCTTTTGTTATATAGCATTTATTTAGATATCTGATAGTTTTGAACTATTATTTAATCTAGAAGGCAGCGAAAAGTTTT
>NW_014570241.1:22590-23960 GCF_001313835.1 Polistes canadensis
TTTGTTAAGTTAAATACTTTTATTCAAATGAAAAGAGATTTGACTAGTTAAGTACTTCTATTTAAATAGAAAGATATTTAGTGTGTTGAGTACTTTTATTTAAATAGACAGAGATTTAATGAGTTAAGTACTTTAATTCAAATAGAAAACAATTTATTCAGTTCAGTACCCTTATTTAAATGCAAAGAAATTTTATATGTAGAGTGTACGATTGATCCGACTCGCMGAACCAAATGTACGTTTTACGGTAGTGCTGTTTCTCACTCCCGTACTGTGCACGCTTTCGTCCACGCACTTTCTTACTGTGCTAGGAAAAAGATTGTTGTCTCTTTCCACTTCCGCGTTGTAAGGACGGAAGGAATTGATCCAAATAACACACTTCAAATTGTAATGAAATGTGACTATTTATTATTACTCGTTCCCAAGAGATCAGTATAGTGCTGGGACCTTGTATAATGATCTATGCTAACTTTGATACTTATTACTAGTAATAAGCTCGGGGTACTGACTAGTTGAACTTGTGTAATTTATTGAATGCTGCTCGGATCACTTAGATGTGATTCCGCCTAACGAGTATGGACAACTGACCATTTTTGGGCTAAATTGTAACTTATTATTAAATCCGACCTTCCACGATACATCCCACCAAAAAGCTCTGATGCGACCTGGGAGTGGGGACATCTAATCAAGTATACTGCGTTCTAAGTTTAAGGAATTTGAGATAAGATGCTCTATGTTATTGCTGTATTAGTTCATTATACTTTATGAATAGATGCCTACGCAATAAAATCTAAAGGTCCTAAACAAATAGTCTCTATTTCTTTGCATAGCCCTCGGTCGGGCATCTTTTGAAATGAATATCTTATCCGACTCCTCCGTTGTATAATCTTACTCCTACTGTTCCGATAAATGACGGAACATGCCGGCCCCCTTRAAAGGCCTGCCTTTCAACATACAATTGGAATGTAGTTAACCTTATATACAGTATATTCTAAGACTAATCAAAGGTTCCAAGCACCACCTTAAAGATATATGAAACATATTTAAATACAACAATGTTTTATCGGTAGAACACACAGCCTTGTTGCAGCCCGCTTAATAGTTGCCTTAAATGTTTGCATCATTGCTGTTCGAATGATTCCGGCTGCGCCCGGTATTAGTTGCTTCACCCTGCCCAATAGACATCGTAGTGGTGGTATATTGTCATTTTGAATGACAACCAAGTGGTCTTTCTGCAGTGGATCACGTGTTGGTACGGATCTCGCTGGCCTCTGGTTGTGTAGATTTAAATGTTTCTTAGACCAGTGTTTCCAAAAATGCTGGCGCAGCTGCTTGATTAGTTGTAGCTGTGATAGCCGATTGGTTGCTAT
>NW_014570241.1:25250-28085 GCF_001313835.1 Polistes canadensis
ATGCTACCTCTTTGGGGCTGCCTTTTACCTCATGTGAACAGCTGCCTGCCACCCATCCTAACTGCGTCTTTTGYARGGTTGGATGCGAACRCGTTGCTTTAATCCGACCCTTACATAGTATTTCCGGATAAACCTCTATTYCCAATAACACGTCGATATTCGCACTCTCGTAGAATGCGGGGTCCGCTAACCTTATGTTATCGGGGATCGCGAAGTAATTCCCGTTCTTAGATACAACTGGTAATTTTTTTGTAATTGATCTTAGTAATACGCAATCTATTTTTCTCCGGTAGTTATTGTAGTTGGACTTCAGCACAACCTCCATTTAATGTAACGGCTGTGTCGTCATTTGACCAATTCCAGCGATCAGCGCTAAAAATTCCTTTGATTGCAGCCTTAGACGCTGCGCTAAGTTAAGCGTGATTATATTTACTTGGGACTCCGAATCCAATAATGCTCAAACGGTTATTAGTTTTCCATTTACGTCTAATAGTTTGACCTTAGCTATTAAAAGCAACGCCTCCCGATGAGATGCTGCCTTTAACCCGCGACCTATGTTTGCCACCGCCGCTTCGCTGTCTGACTCGCTACGTTCGTTAGCGACGGCCGTGGAATCCTGCGACGGTTCCGACTGAGTATGTTGTATGGGTTTATTCTTTCGGTTGCACACCTTACACGTCTCGCATTGCATGCGATGGCAAAATGATTCGTCGACCGCAGGCAATTAATGCATAACCCTTTTTTCTTTGCCTCGGAGACGCGCTCCCTAACTGGAATCTTCTTGAACATTTCGCATTTGTAAAGCTGGTGGCTTTCCTTGCATATCGGACACGCGATTATGTTTGTATTTACCTGCGAAGTCAATGCTTGGCGCGGTTTTAGTCGGTTGTGATTCGTCACGAGCGGCATTGGTGGTTCTGCGATTGCTTCTAATAACTGACACCGGTGCGTCAAGAATTCCATCAATTGTGCGAAGGTGGGCACTTCTGACGGTGAAAGCTTGCTTTCCCATTCTTCGTTCGTTTTCGCGTCTAACTTTTCTACCACCGTGCATACTAGTAAGTCATACGACTGTTTGACCGGCCTTTGCAGTGCACTAAGTGCCCTCGTGTTTCTTGCGGCAGCGTCAACTAACTRGCGCAGCGCAACGCTATTTTCTTTTTGAATCTTAGGTATATCCATATTACCCCTTATATGAGTATGCACTATCCTACGCTTGCTATCGTATCTATTTTGTAGCAATTGCCACGCTTCTTCGTAATTTACGTCCGAAATCGTTAATGCCCCCGTTATGTCGCAATGCCGCCTCGCATTTTAGTGACGAGCAAAGATAATGGAACTTTTGGATCGACGATAACGACGAGTTTTCATGTATTAGAGACTTAAAAGTATCGCGAAATGAATACCACYCTTCGTACGATCCACCGAATTGTGGTAATTCTATCTTCGGCAAACTGATATGCCCGTTAGATCCCGCGGATAATTGTGATTGCGTCGGAGAAGGTGTATCCGTCGTCGCGGGCTGAGCTGAATTCGACCAATCTTCCAATAATTCGTCAATGTTTCCGACGATTGTAAAAAACGCGTCTTCGGAAGATTTACGTTCCACACTGTGATCGGATGTATCATCAATTAGTTCGATTTAGGTTTGCACTTCTTTWAATTCACGCAATTTGACAAAGAGCTCATCGCGACGCAACCTGAGGCGGGTTGTAATACGCGTTTGTGCTAGTTTATCAATATGACTCTTTGCCCTAGTCATATATGCCGTAATCTGACCCCGTTAAATGTGTAAATCTCTTAATTGCTCAGCCATGTTTGTACCGAGATAGTAGCAATATTAAATGAAGGAGTAGGATAGGTTAAGAAGGAAAAGAGACTGACCTGTTACCGATAACGATACCTTCTGACGGCAGATGCTCGAATCGATGCTGCTTGGCTGAATACCGTGTATTGCCTCTTCCTGCGTCTTCCTATTCTTCCTCGGCGTTGATGCTATTGCTGCTCTCGTTGAAAGAATTCACGGACGTGCTTGCTGATCGTTCGCGACMTTTCGTAGAGCAATCCGGCTCGAAGGACCATTTAATGTACGATTGATCCGGCTCGAAAGACAATTAATATACGATTGATCCGACTTGCAGAACCAAATGTACATTTGTACAGTAGTGCTGGTTCCCACTCCCGTACTGTGCACGCTTTCGTGCACGCACTTTCTCACTGTGCTAGGAAAAAGATTACTGTCTCTTTTCACTTCCGCGTTGTAAGGACGGAAGGAGTTGATCCAAACAAGACACTTTAAATTGTGATGAAATGTGACTTTTTTTTATTACTCGTTCCCAAGAGATTAGTACGGTGCTCTGACCTTGTATAATGATTTAGGCTAAATTCGATGCCTATTACTAGTTATAACCTCGGGTTTCTGACTAGTTGAACTTGTGTAATGTATTGAATGCTGCTTGGATCACTTAGATGTGATTCCGCTTACAGATGTAACTGTCTTCCTCCCCCTCTCCACGATACATCCCTACAAAGGGCTCCGACGCGACTTTGGAGTGGGGACATCTAATCAAATATACTGCGATCTAAGTTTTAGGAATTCGAGATAAGATGCCCTATGTTATTGCTGTATTAGTTCTTTATAATCTATGAATAGAGGCAGACGCAATAAAACCTAAAGGTCCTAAACAAATACTCTCTATTGCTTTGCATAGTCCTCGGTCGGGCATCTTTTTAAATGAATATCTTATCCGACTTCTCCGTTGTATAATCTTACTCCTACTATTCTGATAGATGACGGAACATAAAGTATTTTTATTTGAATGGAAAAAGATTTAT
>NW_014570242.1:0-6205 GCF_001313835.1 Polistes canadensis
AAAGCTTTTTACAGTTAAATGAAAGTATTTAATTTATCAAGTCCCGTTATATTTTAATAGGAGTACACAACTCATTTTTACTTTTTCCATTCGAACGAAAGTACTATAATAATAAAATCTCAATCTTTTTTTATAAAAGTACTCAACTCATCAAATGTCTTTCAATTTATATAAAAGTACTTAGCTCATTAAATCTCTTTTAACTTGAATAAAAGCACTTAATTCATATATCTCTTTGCATTTTAATAAAAGTACTAAACTTAACAAATATTTATTTATTTATTTAAAAGTCTTAACTTCATCTAATCTCTTTCAATTTGGATAAAAGTACCCAAAAAATAAAACCTTTTTTCATTAAAAGGAAAGATGCGAGCTCATTAAATCTCTTTTTATTCAGTTAAAAGTACTAAATTTTTAAAATCGCTTTCTATTTTAACAAAAGTACTCAACCCAACAAGTACCTAGCTAATTAATTTTTTTTTTCATTTTGATAATAGTACTAAGTTTATCAAATCTCTTTTCATTCAAATTTAGGTACTCAACTTATCAAATTACTTCAAATTTAAATGAAAGTACTCAACTTATCAAATCTAATTCTATTTAACTAAAGATACTAAACTCATTATATCTCTTTCTTTTTTATTGAAAGTTCTTATTTGATCAAATTTCTTTGCATTTTATAATAAGTACAAAAAATATTAAATTTGCTTCAAATTAAATAAAATTACTAAACTCATCTACTTCTTTTCTATTTAAATAAAAGTTGTAGACAAATAAAATCTCTTTAATTTAAAAAAAAGTAGCTAACCTATTAAATCTCTTTTTATTTGATTAAAAGTAGTTAATTCATTAAATCTCTATTCTTTTAAACGAAAGTACTCAAATCATTGAATTTTTTTTTCTTTGAATAAAAGTACTTAACTTATAAAATCTCTTTTATTTAAATGATTATACTATGTGACGTCCCCGCAGTTAAACGAATAAAAGACGGGTGACCCTACGAATATTTGCCCTGTTTTTTGGTCAGTCCGTCAAGCCGGTACTCTACCTGGGATCTGAGCTAAAAGAGCCAGCTCCTGCAAGGTTAAAGAATGATAAGGTATACTTACCTCTGAAGAAATTGTAACTCGTCTCCTAGAACGAATTGTGTCGATGAAACGGTCGCAGGATTCTGGTGTGATACGGGTTTTTGCCGTTAAAATAAAAATTTTTAATTTACCGGTGAAACTAGAGTATATTCTTCTAAGTTACCTAAATAAATTACAAAAAGATAAATTAACAAAAAAAAATGTAAAAGTTTGTCTTCAAAGCCAAATGAAAAGTAGAAGAGAGTATCTCGAAAAAAGACTGTTCTTGGTTCTAACGTGTAGAGAAGAATGAATAATAATCTAGAAAAGTAGTCTGAGGCCGTTTAGGAGGAGAGAGTTTTTTGTACAAAAAAAAACGCATGAATACCTATTATTAGAAGTAAAGGTTATTAAGTAAATATTCGCAAATGAGTCATTTCATTTTTGTCGGTTTATCGTAAGCGTGACTCATGAGCCCAGCACTGCTAAATGGGAGGTACACTCACTCGCGTCCAAATGCCTCCCTCCACTACCGACCATCACCAATTCGTGAGGAGGGAATAGTAATTGTTACATTAACCAAGTGCTAACTAACACAAGTCGGTAATGTAGGTAAGGCAGATTACCCTATGAACGACAATCGACACATGTTTATACTAATATCACATGCTGACAAAATAATAACCATCGATGGTTGTTTATAAGAGTGCTTATAGTGTAAGTAACAAAAATTTAAATTATAATATGACAGGAAAATAAATCGAAACTATTGAATTTACATTAGATAGTACGCCCTGCCATTCAGAGTCGTCACTAGGACGTGACACCTCCCTTCTTAAAAAAGAAGCACGAAAGAGTCCATTATTGAGTGCTTTGTAAATCATCAACTCTATTAAAGACTTCCTCATCTTAAGAAAAACTTCAAAATTGTCAATATCTTCGGCAAGACCATCAGGCATTTGACAAGCTATCATAAATAGACGAATATGTTTATTTAGTGATTTCGACAAATACATCTGATTAGATGGTTCCGCAATAGTTTCTCTGTATGATACGACAGGATCAGACTTTTTAATTGGTATACAGGCGTGATCTTCTTCAAGATCTTTCAAACAGATTTCAAGGTGAAGTTCACCAGCACCAGCAATAATGTGCTCTCCAGATTCTTCGATAATACATTGCACTATAGGATCCGAATTAGTAAGACGTTTCAAATCTTCAACCAATTTTGGCAAATCTGCAGGATTTTTGGGTTCAACTGTTACACGTACAACAAGAGAAACCGAGAATTTCATAACTTTTATATGATGTGCATCCTTAAACGTAGTAATGGTACCAGTTTTGACCAAGAATTGATCAACACTGACAGGTCCCCAAATGTTACTAGAAGGTACATCTTCAATGGCTTCAACGTATCCACCCATGATAAAGATAGTACGTTGAATAGCTTTCTCATACAAATCCTCCTTCTTTCCGGGTTGGAAGTTCGGTCCCATAATACGAGTCTTCATATCAGTACACACTTTACCAGGAAATACACGTCCAAAGGCATCTGCCATCGGTTCCCACTGATCCAGCTAAAGTGATGTTCCGGTAATCCGTGGTATTACCCATGAGGCCACTCGCCTGCGTGAAAGAGTTAAGAGCGAACATCCCAGTGTTTATTATAGGTCGCAGTAGTAAATTGTTCAATCTATCTTAATTTGGCACTGGTAAACTGTTGTTTTACTATGGTCTTCTAACTGCAACATGCTGAACGTATGTGGCTGTCTTTGTCGGCGTTAGTGTGGGGAGGTTGCAATCTCTTGTACCAAGGAGCGAAACGGTGATAATGTTAGCAGCTGCTCCTCCGCAGTCATATCAAAGTAGTGCGGTCGTCGTACAGATGAATGAGGCCACGACGATTGTGATTTTGACGTACATATTTCTTTGAAACTTATGTTGATTCAATATAAATTTTAATAAACTATATTTAAATGCAAACTAATAGAAACTCGTCTCAAGCTTGTTTAGCGTATCATTGCATGATCGATGATAGCGTTAAGCAACTCCAATGAGCCTTTCTAAAAAAAATGAATAGTAACAAATTGTATTATGCTTCGTAACTCATTACGACATTTCCGTAAAAGCTGCTGTAAATTAGCACAGTTTACCTTCATTTTAATAACAAAAACGATTTTGTTGAAAGTAAATTTACAAGTTTGAATCGTTCATGAAGTTTAAAAAAATTAGATGCTAAAGAAATTTATAAAGTTACGAGATTAACCACTAGGTAATAATAAAAAAAATTAAAAATTAATTTAGTAGATAGCTTGAGAGGAGTTGAGATTCCTTAAGGTCGAGAATGACTGACTATTGCGTACAGAAGGTATTTATATTTTTTTTTTCAATTTGTTCGCTTGTGGATGCTGGTTATAAATCATCTATAAGAAGCTATGCATCTCTCTATGTAGTGCCTTTTAGAGTAGAGTGGGTGATTCACCCACTGATACTACCTTTAACTGTACATAAAAAGAAAAATTTACTCCAGCACCTATACTTAGTAACTATGTAGGTATAAAAACAATAACGAGTTTAAGAGTATTAGTTAATATTTGGAAAAAGTAGGCTTATTTCGCACATATTTTCACTTTATCTTTGTGTACAATTCTGGTCCTATTCTTGTAACTAATCTTTATATTATTTTTAGGAAGAACTTCGAGAATTTGGTATGGGCCGGTGTATTAATTTACTAATTTAGATGTTAGCTGCTTTAAAAGATAAACGTTCTAACCAACAACGAGGTTCTGACCACAAGCCTTACGATCATAATAATCTTTGGATCTTATTTTTGCTCCAACCAAATTCTGTATTGCCACCACTTGCTAACAACGTATCTTATAAACTAGATCCAGATAATATTTAGGGTATGTGTTATCGAGATTTTCATTCGTATGTTCGTTTTCGGAGGGGATATTWGCTTGTTTACMAAAGACTAGCTCATGAGGAGTGAATTTCGTCCCCTCATGCATGCTTGTATTATAAAAGAACATAGAATGTGTGAGCTATTCATCCCACTCTCGATTCCTTTTAATAAAATGTTTTAAATATTCGATCAAGACAATGTGTGATCGCTCTAAAGAACCATTTGATTGCGGATGGAATTCTGTAGTTCTAATCTGTTTGCATTTATACTGTCGTGCAATAGACTTTAAAAGAGAACTAGTGAAATTAGTCTCCTGGTCTGTAAGTATAATTTTTGGGACACCAAATATATTACAAAAATTTTGAACCATTCCATTCGCAATATCGACTGATTTTGCTGCCTTAAGAGGTAAAGCAATAAAAAATTTAGTCAAGAAGTCCTGTATAGTAAGAATAAATTTGTTACTAGTTTTTGTTTCTGGTAATGGTCCGACTATATTCATAGCAACCTTGTCGAACGCAGCTCCCGGCGTATCAGTGATAATCATCGGTTCTTTTGACTTTATTCTGGTTAATTTTATTATTTAACAACTTTCGCAGTTCCTTACGAACTCTTGAATATCTTGTTTCATGTTCTTCCAAAAATATTTTTTGCGAATTCTGGTATAAGTTTTAGTAACTCCCTTATGTCCACTGAAAGGCGAGGAGTGGCATTCGACAAGTATTTTTTCTCGCTTCTCTGGAAAAGGAATCGTCACCTTTCCAGCACAAATTATAATTTTGCCAAAATAGCAATCAAGTGCGTTACTTAATTTTCTTTGAACTTGTTGCCATGATATATTGTCAAAGTAAAATGTTTTTGCTATGCTAACTGAGGTGAGACCCAATTCGCGTGTAACGGCGAGCAAAAAAAAATTTCGTACTTAACACTATTCGCACAATGTTCCTTTATTAGAATAGTAATTAAATGAAACCTGCCAATATTGATAACTTTAGCACGTGCTAAAGTCAAGTCTTTAAGTTTGAGCAGAAGTTTCGATTCGCTAARAAGTTTTGCACCCGCGTCACACTGCGTGCCTTCTAGATCAGTAAAAATTACTAAATTGTCTTTTCGTAAAATAATGGGTCTCTTGTTACACCTAAATTGGACGTAAGCATTCGCATGTGAGTATCAACGCGTGTTTGCGACGGAGAACAAAGAATATTTTAATCACTCGTACTCCCCGTGTCAGAGCTTAAGTCGCCTGTCTCCCCCGTATTAGTCAGAGATTCATTCAGGTCGTTTGCCTCACCAGGTGTTACGTCGAGGACGTCTGTATCGTCTATGCCGATGTCAATGTCACTGTCTTCGTCATCGGTCTGATTTTCTTTAGGTTCACATTGTATTAGGCGGTCGCCTGAGTCACTTGTACACACAGGTAATACCTTGCCGACTTCCGAAGGGGTTCCTCGATAAAGCGTCCGCATTTACATTTGCAGAACCAGGTCGATAGACAATCTTGTAATTGTAATCTGCCAATTAAAGACTCCACTTTACGTGTCGTTAAGTTGGGTCCTTGACCGATTTTAGCCATACCAGAAGTCGATGGTCGGTAACTAATGTAAATTATCTACCATACAAATAAGGTCGGAAATAGTTTACTGCGTAAACAATTGCTAGCAGTTCCCGCTCTATGGAAGAGTAATTAATCTCTGCTTTGTTTAATGTTCGAGAGCAGTATGAAATGGGTAAATCTTTGCCGATTRGACCCTTGCTTAAGACTGCACCGATCGCGTACCCGGAAGCATCGGTTGTAACATTGAAAGGTAATTTAAAATTGGGAAAGGCCTAAATTGGTTCTTTACAAAGTATGTCGCGCAGCGAATAAAAGCTATTTTCCTGAGTTTTTCCCTAGACGAAAGGAACGTTCTTTTTCAACAAGTCAGAAAGTGGCTTTGACAATTTAGAAAAGACAGGTATGAATCTCCTGTAATAGAAAGCGAGACCTAAGAACTCTCTGATTGATTTAATGTTTCTTTGTCGAGGAAATTCCTTTACTGCTAACACTTTCTTTGGATCTGGCTTTACGCCATCTCCACTTATTATATGGCCCAAATAAACTACCTCCCGCCTCAGAAATTCGCACTTATCGGGCTGTAACCTTAGATTGGCCCTACGTAGCCTTTGCGCGAGCTTTCCAAATTTAGACTCGTGTTCGCTCAGCGATCTAGAGTATAGGACTACGTCATCTATA
>NW_014570242.1:7260-10632 GCF_001313835.1 Polistes canadensis
GCAAATACTTTCGCTTCTTGAAAAGGGTACGGACATATTCTTAAAATTCAAACATCCGAGGGTATTATTAATAATAGCGGATCTGGATCCTAAAAAATCCATCCCCAAGATACCGTCAAAATGAGTAGGGAAGTTCTCGTCGACTAAATGAACTAAAACGTCTCCCCTAATATGCGAATAATTAAAGTACCTAGTGTGTTCTGTTTTTCAAGAGTGATTCCTGTCAACTGTAGTAAGTCTGTCTTGTCAATTTTTGTTGAAGGTTTAATACAATTCTTTTTTAGCCAATTAACCTCGGCGCCAGTATCAATCATAWGTGTCACATGTCCAGTCAGTCGAGGCGAGAATCCTGTGACACAARGAGACTCCCACCTTGGATTATATATTACTTGTTTAATCCCGACTGTCCGTGTTTTAGAACTGGACTGTTTGGACGCTTCCTGGGAGGCAAGGAGCGACCAGCTTCTTTCGCCGCATCACCCCTCAAGTTTTCCGAATTCAGATTCTCGATTTTATATTTTAGTTTTTTACATTCGAGAATCAGGTGTCCAAAATTCTTACAATACTAGCATTTTTTTATTGGAATCTTTTTCTTAGGAGGAGACTTAAGCTTAGTAGAAGATTCAGGTGGGTTGGGAGGTTTTGGCTTAGGTTTGGAGGAGAAAGGGTAACCCTTCTTCTGCCAACAGTTGTCCTATGAATGCCCGTCTTTTTTACAATAACCACAGTTTATAGATTTGTTATTTGGTTTAACATTTGCGACGCGATTTCCAACTATTAAAGCACCCATTTCACAATCCTCCTCCTCGACTTGCTTGTCTATTTTAAGGAGCCAAATTAAAATCTCGTCGAAATTGCTATAATACTCGAATTTCAATGCCGTCTAATAATCCCGAGGCAGGCCTCTAATGAGCGCATCTAATCCCTCTTTTTTGTTTGCCAACTCAGCCCTGCGTTCAACACGCCCCGAGTTTTTTGTCGTTTCGTCTAGAACTGATTAAGTGAGTTCGTTTACTTGACCAAAATAATGGAGCATATGTTCGCTTGGTCTCATAAACTCCGTAGCAAGCTGTCCCCTATAGTAGTTTGATCCGCGARAAAGCAAAAACGCGTCTTTTAGTCTTTCTATAAGGTGTTCTACTTTACTAATTTAAAGACCCTCGATTACTAGATACGCGTCACCACTAAGTTGGGAAAGGAGAAGCCTCGCGAGAGATGTTTCCGTTTCGGTTGAAAAACCCGCCGGCAAAGATTCAAGTGCACGTCGACATGACTCAATAAACTGTGTTACGGAAATATTTTTTCCATCAAATTTTGGGAAATGTTCTATAAGTTCCAGTAACTTTGACGAAGACTGTGAAAAACCGGGAAGAGGAGCAAATGGAGCTATTCTCTTCATTTCTCTAATCTCTTGCTTAAAATCCTCGATTTCCCTTTTTAATTCGCACTCACCTTCGGAAAGRGGTKTTATRGTTCTCCGTCTTGGAGCTGTCGTTGGAGAAATGGGACGCGAAGAACTAGGAGTAAGAGGTAACGGAACAGAGGAGTCCATCGGAGGATCAGACCGTTCAAAAACCCGTAAACCAGACATATCATCTCCTAAGTATTTTCTTATTTCCTCCTTCTTTAATGAGAGTCTCCGTTCCCTATATTCTAGCTCGAGTTCTCGTTTGCTAAGTTCCTCTTGTTTTTAAGCGTTTTTTCCTGCGTTTTGCTAAGTATATCTTTTATGTTCAAAATTTTCTCTATCCTATTACGCATTATCTGTGTCTGTTCCACTGTAGCCTCCTATTCGATTGGAGTTTTTGGTCTATATCTCCTTTGCTCTTGCGAAATTTTAAATTTTTCAAATTAAAGGTACGGAACAAAAGTAAAAAGGTTCCCGAAACGCAAAGAAAAAAGAATTGAAAAGGAGCTAAAAATTAAACTTGACAAGGTAACTTTTCCGTTTGGATATCCCACCGCTGCGACCAGTTTTTATTATGTGACGTCCCCGCAGTTAAACGAATAAAAGACGGGTGACCGTACGAATATTTGCCCTGTTTTTTAATCAGTCCGTCAAGCCGGTACTTTACCTGGGATCTGGGCTAAAAGAGCTAGCACCTGCAACGTTAAAGAATTATAAGGTATACTGACCTCTGAAGAAATTGTAACTTGTCTCCTGGAACGAATTGTGTCGTTTGAACGGTCGCARGATTCTGGTGTGATACGGGTTTTTGCCGTTAAAATAAAAATTTTTTATTCACCGGTAAAAAAGAGTATATTCTTCTAAGCTACTCAAATAAATTACAATAAGATAAATTAACAAAAAAAAATGTAAAAGTCCGTTTTCCAAGTAAAATGAAAAGTAAAAGAGAGTATCTCGAAAAAAGACTGTTCTCGGTTCTAACTTGTAGAGAAGAATGAATAATGAACTAACAATATAGTCTTAGGCCGTTTAGGAAAAGAGAGTTTTTTGTACAAAAAAAAACGCGTGAATACCTATTATTTAAAATAAAGTTTACTAAGTAAATATACGCGAATGAGTCATTTCGTTTTTGTCGGTTTATAGTAAGCGTGATTCATGAGCCTAGCACGGCTGAGTGGGAGGTACCCCTACTCACGTTCAAATGCCCCCCACCCCTACCGGCCATCACCAATTCGTGAGAAAGGAATAGGAATTGTTACATTAACCAAGTGTTAACTAAAACAAGTCGGTAATGTAGGTAAGGCAGATTACCCCATCAACGACAATCGACACATGTTTATACTAATATCACATGCTGACAAAATAACAACCATCGATGGTCGTTCATAAGAGTGCTTATAATGTAAGTAACAAAAATTTAAATTAAAATATGACAAGAAAATAAATCGCAACTATTGAATTTACATTGGATAGTACGCCTTGCCATTCAGAGTCGTCACTAGGACGTGACAACTAAAAGCCTGAAATCTCCCTCCATTTTAATGAAAGTACACAACGCATAAAATTATTTTCCTATTAAATAGAAGTGCTTATTTTACTAAATCTCTTTTTATTTGAATAAAAGTACTCAACTCATTAAATCTCTTTTCATTTAAATGAAAGTACTCAACTTATCAAATCTCTTACTATTTAAATTAAAGTACATAACTTACCAAATATCTTTCTATTTTACTAAAAATACTAAACACATCTAAATTCTTTCTATCTGATTAAACGCATTAACTTATCCGTATTTTTCCTATTTGAATGAACGTACTATTTTTATTTAACATCTTTTTATTCGTAAAAATGTACTAAACTTATTAAATTTCTTATTATTTAAATGAAAGTACTTAACGCATCAAATCTCTTTCAATTTGATTGAGAGTGCTTAAATTATCAAATTTCTTCCTATTCGAAAGAAA
>NW_014570242.1:11254-12462 GCF_001313835.1 Polistes canadensis
TCAAATCCTATTTCATTTTAATGAAAAATCTAAACTCTTTAAATTCTTTTCTATTCAAGTGAAAGCACAAAACTGATCAAATCTTTTTTTATATAAATAAAATTACTTAACTCATTTATACTTTTTCTATTTAAATAAAAGTACTGAGTTCATTAAATCTCTTTTCATTTAAATAAGAGTACTCACTTCATTAAATCTTTTTCTATTTAAATAAATGTTCTTATGATATTAAAAGGAAAGAACTAATCAAACCAGATTTCTTTGATCTGTAATAGAAGTAATAAACTTATTAAATCTTTTTTAATTTAAATACAAGAACTTAACTTATCAAATCTCTTTCTATTTAAATAAAAGTATATAATTCATATTGTTGCGTATCCTACACAACTAGTGAGTAGAGCGTATCGCCGGATGTGTACGGCCCTGCCAAGGCGTGAGACACGCGAGACAAAGCAATATCTCTATTTTTGGTTGTTACTACGGTAGCGCCTAGATGTTTGTAAGGGCTACTTCTTTCTTCTAGCTCTCGTTCTCCCACTACATTTATTTCGCTAATCATACGTATCGACAGCAGCGTTATCCTCGGGCTTATCGGTGATTAGTATAGCATTGCATCGCTTTTTTGTATAAAGCCCAGCGCGTTCTTGCGCGTATTATTACTCGTGATTCATCACGCGGGATTCATAGTTCGAGATTCATCTAACGAAAAAAGACTAATACTAGGGAGAAATACTTCGAGGAGAACTATTTGTATTGCGAAATACTACATCATTTAGGTTCGGCCAGCGACAAGGTACAAAAGGGGTCCAGCACGTAACCAAAATTATCCTGATTTGTACGGATTCTTCGACAGCGTTTTATCCTAGGTTTTTATGTCAAAAGGCTTTCCCCTGACAAGCTAAATAAATCGTACTTCTTAGTACTGACTAGGCTCAAATATATTTGTTATTGGTGTTTTATTTTCCTATCCTCCTTCCTATTAATAAACAATCTCGATATCAACCGTAAAGAGATTTTTTGATTAACTACAATCTACTGGAATACCGATTAAGGCATCGGTCGCATCAAGAAAAGTACTAAACTTATCAAATCTCTTTTCATTTTAATTAAAGTACTCGTCTTATTAAATCTCTTTTTATTTAAATAATAGTACACAACCTAATAAATCTTTTTCAATTTGTTTAAGAGTGTTTTACATATCAAATTTC
>NW_014570242.1:12642-14962 GCF_001313835.1 Polistes canadensis
TCTTATCTTTTGAATGAAAGTTCTCAAAAAATTACATTTCTTTCCTTTTGAATAAAAGTTAGTAACTTTTCAAATCTCTTTTTATCTGATAAAAAGTACTTATTTTATGAAATATTTTCCATTTTGAGGAAAGTACTCAACTCATCAAATCTCTTCCTATTTGAATGAAAGTATAATAATTATCATATTGTACTATATTTTCATTTGAATAGATATTTCTCCTAATTAGCCTAGACTGGTGGAGGTCCAGCCTGTCATTGATTATTTCAAAGAAAAATTTAACAACGTATATAAACTCGATCAACAATTGTCTCTAGATGAATGTTTAATTCTGTGGAGAGGTAGACATTCAATCAGAAAATACAATCCCGCAAAGACCACTAAATACGAAATACTGATAATAGTGCTGTCTGAAGCTCGTACAGGATACGTATCCAACTTTTATGTGTATGCTGCTGATGGAAAAAAATTAGAAGAGACTGTATTATCGGTCGTTGGACTGTACAAGAACATGTGGCACCATATATACCAGGATTATTACTATAATAGTATCAACATAGATAAAGTTTTTTGAAAAAATAAATTGCGAGTGTGCGACACGATGTGAAAAAACAGGAGTCTTGCTCAGAAACTTCAAACTGCTAAACTTTCCAGAGGTTAACATTAATTTCTAAGAAATGGCGATATTTTATTGCAAGTATAAAATAATGGTCAAAGGATCGTACACTTGATTTCGACAATACATGAATAAAAGTACCTAACAAATTATATGTTTCTCCATTTAAATGAATATACATAAAAATCAAGATCTGTTTTTATTTTATTAAAAGTACTTAATTTAACCCTTTTAGCACCAGCGGAAAWAACGTGCCTAAGCGAAGAATACCGCGCCGAATCAGCGAATTTGCAGAGGTTTGTGAAAATGCTCGTAAAAACGAAAGTAGAAGTGATATTTAAAAAATATAAAAAGCAGTATATTCGAAAATTAAGGGAAAAAAGGCGATATAAATTGTGTTGGATTATTTGTTGAAAATCATAGGAATAACATAAACATTAGACATAACAAAAATCGTACAAAAGTGATTTCTCTTTTTAAAATGGTTATTGCACATAAAAAAAGTCATTATTTGGTCATAGCTGTATATACATCTTTTATTATAATGTTGAGTTATTGCATTTGGCTTTCAATTGCAATAAAATAATAGAAGTTGGATAAAAAAACGGAAAGATAACGCTATGATGCACGGCAAGCGTTAGACTAATCTACTACACAAGTGGATCGTACAGCTTGTAATACGTCCCTAAAAAAAATATAAGTGTTATTATCAATATTTATAGTTTGTTTTCTGGCTACTAATAATATGTTACATTTCCTTACTTTTACTTACACAAGCAATTTATTAGCATTGATGCTTACTAATGCATATACCATGCAACCCTTTATTGCAATTATTACAAATTGTGCGCGATCTTCGCACAGGCCCACCATTCAGTCTACTGCAAACTACGCAAACCTTTCCCCTTCTTCCAGGAAGTTTGCTGATACCTAAGACTGTTGAATCCTTTGATGTGTGATCTTATGAACTTTCTGGATTCACATTTTGGCCACTAACCATTTTGTTGTGATCGACTGAATGATTCTAGTTACAAATTCGAGTCGATTCATAGCCTTTCCTTCTCTGTTGTGTTTGTATAAAATGTATGCATTCTAGACCATGCGAGCAAAAATGGAAAATACCACTTTCTTCCAGTATTTCATTTTTCTCCTCTCATCCAAACATGAGTAAATCATCGTATCTGAGACATCAATGTCTCCTATATATTTATTGTAGTCGTGGATGATTGCTGGTTTTTGAACTTTCCTTTGCTGATTCAATCTTCGAATTAAAGTCGTTTTATATTCGGCTGTTCCATGCGTTGATAACAGTAGTACATTTTTGTTCTGTGACTTCTTTTCTCTGTACGCTAATAGATGTATTTCCCGAATTCTTTGGTACTTACATTCGCCCACTTCCAATTTTGATTTAATATCGTCGTTCGGTGCTAAAAGGGTTAATAAATCACTTTTTATTTGAAAGAAAGTACCGAACTAAAAAAATCTCTTTATATTTGAATATAAGTACTTCAGTCATTAATTCACTTCCTATAAGAATAAACGTACATTAATTACCAAATCTCTTTCTGTTTAAAGGAAGAACTCAACTAATAAGGTTTCTTTCTTTTCAAATTAAAGTACTTAACTTTTTTATACTTTTTACATTTAAATGAAAGTACTCAACTCATCAAATCTGCTTCTATTTAAATGAAAGTACCTTATTTA
>NW_014570242.1:15564-17041 GCF_001313835.1 Polistes canadensis
GAATACCTTTTTATTTAAATAAAAGTAACTTACTAATCAAATCTCTTCTTATCTGATTGAAAGCACTCAATTAATTAAATCTCTTTTGACTTGAATTAAAAAACCAAAAAAATCAAATCTTTTTCTATATGAATAAAAGCACCTAATTTATGAAATCATTTTTTATTTGAATAGAAGTATCAAACAAGTAAAATCTCTTTTCATTGAAATGAATGTAACTATCTTATCAAATCTCTTTTTATTTAATTAAAAAAAATTTTCTGTTTAAATGTAAGTACGTAACTTTTTATATTTTTTTTCTTTTAAATAAAAGTACTAAGCTTATCAATTTTCATTTCATTTAAATTTAAGTACTCTACTTATCAAATTCTTTTCTATTTGAATAAAGTACACAACTTATCAAATCTTTTTCTATTTGTATGAAAGCACTTAACATATAAAATTTCCTTTCATTTAAATAAAAGTACTCAATATATCAAATCTCTTTCTATTTCAACAAAAGTATGTAACAAATCCAATCTTTTTCTATTTAAATTAAAGTACTTAATACTTAAAATCTTATTCTATTTTAATAAAAGATGTTGCGTATCCTGCGCAACGAGTGAATAGGGCGGAGCGCCAGGGCATGTACGGGCTGTAATTGTACAGGGCTTGCCAAGGCGTAAAACACGTGCGATAAAGCAGTATCGTTTTTTTTTGGTGGTAACCACAGTAGAGACAAGATGTTTGCAAGTGCTCCTTTTTTCTTCTAGCCTGCATTCTGCAACTACATTTATTACGCTAATTACACGTATCGACAGCAGCGTTATCCTCGGGCTTATTGGTGATTGGTCCAGCATGGCATCGCTTTTTTGTATATATCCTAGCGCGTTCTTGCGTCTATCATTACTCGTTGTTCATCACGCGTAATTCATCGGTCGAGATTCATCTAACGTATAAAAGCTTAACTTGCGAGAACTACTTCAAAGAGAATTATTTTAATTGCGCAATACTACATCATTTAAGTTCGGCCAGCGACAAAGGAACAAAGGCGGTCCTGCACGTTGCAAGAATTATCCTTATTTGTACGGATTCTTTGTCAACGTTTCCACCAGGGTTTTTATGCCGAAAGGCTTTTCCCTGACGAGCCAAATAAAGCGTACTTCTTAGTACTGACTAGGCTTAAATATATTTCTTAATGTGTTTTATTTTTTTATCGTCCTTCCCATTAATAAACAATCTCAATATCTACCGTAAGAAGATTTTTCGATTCACTACAATCTACTGGAGTACTGATTAAGGCATCGGTTGCATTAAGAAAAGTACTAAACATATCAAAAATCTTTCCATTTTAATTGAAGTACTAATCCTAATAAATCTCTTTCCATTTAAATAAATGTAAACGACTAAATAAATCTTTTGCCATTTGTTGAAAAGTACCTTACATATAAATTTTCTTTTTATTTTAATAAAAGTACTTAATTCATCAAATTTCTTG
>NW_014570242.1:17578-20053 GCF_001313835.1 Polistes canadensis
CTTTTTATCTGATAAAAAGTACTTTATTCATGAAATCTCTTTCCATTTTACTGACAGTACTCAACTCATCAAATCTCTTTAAATTTGAATAAATGTACTCTACACATCAAATATTTTTTCATTTGAATGAATGTACTAAGCTTATCAAATCTCTTTTTATTTAAGTAAAAGTACCTAACATATCTAGTACATTTAAATTTAAATTTAAGTGCTTTGCTCATCAAATCTCTTTCTATTTAAATAGAAAAACTCTACTTATCAAATATCTTTCTATTTAAATGGAAGTGTGCAACTCATCAAATCCTTTTTTATTTGAATAAAAGTTATAAACTCATCAAATCTCTTACCATTTAAGTTAAAGTACTCAACTCATTGAATTTCTTTTGTGATGTATTTGCAGTTAAACGAGTAAAAGACGAGTGCCCTTACAAATATTTGCCCTATTTTTGGTCAGTCCGTAAAGCCAGTACTCTACCAGGGATCTGGGCTAGAAGAGCCAGCACCTGCATGGTTAAAAGAATGATGAGGTATACTTACCTTTAAAGAATAAGTAACACGTCTTCTGGGACGAATTGTGTCGATTGAACGGTCGCAGGATTTCGGTGTAATACGGGTTTCTGGCCGTTAAGATAGTGTTTCTAAATTCACAGGTAAAACTAGAGTATATTCTTCTAAGTTACTCAAATAATTACACAAGGATAAATTAACAAAAATAATGTAGAAGTCCGTCTTCCAAGCAAATAAAACAAAAAGAGTATCTTTAAAAACACTGCTCTCGTTTTTGACGTATAATGAAGAATAATATAGAGAAGTAGTCTTAGGCCGTTTAGGAAGAGAATGTATCTTGTACAAAAAAACGCGTGAATACCAGTTATTAAAACAGAGGTTATTAACTCAGTAAATACTCGCGAATGAGTCATTTCGTTGTTTTCGGTAGATCGTAAGCGAGGAGTCCCGTGACTAACGAGCTTTGCCCGGCTGAGTCGGAGGTACCCCCACTCGCGTTTAAATGCCCCCTCTGCTACTGACCATCACAAATTCGTAAGAAATGAATAGTAATTGTTACATTAACCAAATGTTACCTAACAAAAGTCGGTAGTGTAGGTAAGGCAGGTTACCCTATAAACGAAAATCGACACATGTTCATGCTAATATTACATGCTGACAAAATAATAACCATCGGTGGTCGTTCATAAGAGTGCTTATAATGTAAGTTACAAAAATTTAAATTATTTTTTTCATATTATATGGCCGGAAGATAAATCGCCACTATAGAATATTATTTATAAAATGATTTACATTGGATAATACGCCCTGCCATACAAAGTGGTCACTAGGACGTGACACTTTCTATTGAAGATAAAATACTCAAATAATCAAATTTCTTTTTATTTTAATAGAAATACCTAACTTATCAAATCTCTTTTCATTTAAATAAAGGTATGTTTCTAGCATTTATATAGGTGACCAGAAAATGGTCGAATATCTCCTAATGGTTCTACTAAACAGTTCAACGCTAGAATGAGTGAGATATGACAGGATAGATAAATGAACAAAACACTTTTACGCGGTACAAAGCTACTTACCTCGGCATAAAATCTCTCAATTCCATGAGAGATTTGCTGAGGCAAAAAAACAATTTATTTAATAAAACTGGTGTAACGTACAATGACAAACAAAAGGCTAAAAAGTAAATATATTATTAAAATAACGACGCGAGGTACCTTTTGGTCGCACGCTAGAGAGCGACAACCGAATGCACGCTGTTTCTTATCACACCTAACGATAGCCTGTCTGGCAAGAACCTTATCCCACGTTGGTAGCCTAGCGACAGGTTGCAGGTAATTCGCTACAACTGTCCGACTACAATCCCGCGTTAGTAGCCTAACGACAGGTTGCAGATAATTCGCTACAACTGTCCTACTACAAGCCAACGTTGGTAGCCTGGCGACAGGTTGCAGATAAATCGCTACAACTGTCCAACTACAATCCTGTTGGGAACAAACCACTAGACAACTCCACACACTCCTAACTCACTCTMACACGCTCTAGCCACGTTGCCTAGAACAAAAGCAAAGATGGCGAGAAGTTTAAGATAGGAAACACACTGTTGTTAGCTCGAACCAGAGTGAACACAGGAATGAGACTGAAGTGCGTGCACAAGGCCCCACGCATACTATTCCCTCCACACACCTTAAGGCGCACTCTTATGCCTCTTGCATGATAAGGCGCGCCCGCCCGCATTTCGATAGCCCTTGCGCGCCCTTACAGCCTTTTTAACGCCTACGCCGCCTATCCTATTTTGCGCGCAATATAAACAATTCAAACACCGTAAATATCGCCGAACAAGATACTTAACTCATCTAATCTTTATACATTTGAACAAAAGAAATCAACTTATTAAATTTCTAACCATTTTATTGATAGTTCTTAACATAACAAATCTTTTTTTATTTAATTGAAAGTACTTAACTT
>NW_014570242.1:22570-23593 GCF_001313835.1 Polistes canadensis
AAGTAAAAAGAGATTTTATAGGTTTAGTACTTTCTTTCAAAAAATAAGAGATTTAATGAGTTTCGTACTTTTATTAAATAGAAAGTAATTAATAGAACTAAGAACTTTTATTTAAATAAAAAGATTCCTAATAGGATGAGTACTTTTGTTCAAATAAAAAGAGATTTGATGTGTTGAGTACTTGCATTCCAATTGAAAGAGATTTTAGATGTTGCATACTTTTGTTAAAATAGAAATTTTTTAAATAAGTTCAGTACTGTTATTCAGAAGGAAAGAGGGGTAATAAATAAAGTATTTTTAATAAAATACAAAGAGATTTATATGTTGCATACTTTTGTTAAAATAGAAATTTTTTAAATAAGTTCAGTACTTTTATTCAAAAGGAAAGAGGGATAATAAATAAAGTATTTTTAATAAAATACAAAGAGATTTATTAGTTTGTTACGTACATTTAAATAGCAAGAGATTATAAGAGTTGAGTACTTTTAATCAAATAAAAAGAGATTTGCTAAGTTTATTTCTTTTTTTAAATATCAAAGAAATTTAAATAGCTTTGTACTTTCTTTTAAATACTAACAGATTTAATGATTTCAGTACTATCATTTAAAAGCAAAGAAATTAGATAAGTTAAGTTCTTTTATTTAAATAAAAAATATGTAGTCAGTTAAGTACATATATTTAAATAAAAAGAGAGTTGACATAGTAAGCTTTTATTCAAATAGAAAGATATTTAGAAAATAAAGTACTTTTAGGACAATAGAAAGATATTTGATATTTTAGGCCCTTTCGTTTAAATCGAGTATGATCTATTAGGTTAATTACTATAATTCTAATAGAAAGAGATTTAATGTAATTAGTATTTTCCTTTAACTAGAAAGTAATTGGACACGCAAAGTACTTTTATTTATAAAGAAAGAGATTTTATGACTTAAGTACTTTTATTCAAATAGAAAACGATTTTTTGAGTAAGTACTTTTATTCAAATAAAAAAAGATTCAATAAGTTAAGTACTTCTATTTTAAT
>NW_014570242.1:24919-27676 GCF_001313835.1 Polistes canadensis
ATTAAGTACTTTTATTTAGATAAAAAGACAAATAAAGAGCTAGTGTACTTTCACTTAAATGGAAAGAGAATTAATAAAATTAGTACTAAAATTGAAATGGAAAGAGATTTGATAATTTTAGTACTTTTATTTAAAAGGAATAAGATTTGATAAGTAAGGTACTTGCATTCAAATATGCAAATATTTAAATAGTTGAGTACTTTCGACTAAATAGAAAGAGATTTAAATAAATGGTTACTTTTTTACGAAAAAAAAAGATTTGAAAAGTTAAGTACAATTATTCAATTGGAAAGAATTTTAATGTGATTAGTACTTTCGTTTAAATTTAAATCGATTTGATAAGTTTAGTACTTTTATTGAAATAGAAAGAGATTTGATAAGTTGAGTACCTTCATTCAAATGGAAAGAGATTGTAGGATTTAAGTACTTTCAGTCAAAAAGGAAGAGATTTATTAGGTTTAGTACTTTTATTCAAATAGAAACAGACCTAATCATTAGTGTACTTTCTGTCAAATTGAAAGTAATTTAACCTTTTAGATACGGCTTAATTCTGAGTGTGGCTATTTCCCTGGACGGCAGGGTTTGACGCAAACAACGTATAATTGATATAAAACTGCAAATTGTGGCAGGCAATTTGGTTTTGTGCACGAAAAAATTCAAATGAAGTATGTGATGAATTAGTCATAATTTTTTAAAAATTATATTACACATACTTTTCTTATACCATTCTACTTTAAAAACTAATAATATAATTAATTATGATAGATTTTAAAAAATGGTACAATACATAGACCTACGTCATAATTGTTACATTGATAACGAGATCTTCGCCTTGTATCGTTTTTAGAACACACTATACAATTTCGTGACGTTTTTTCTATAATTTTTGGATTTAAAGTGGGAAGGAAATTGTTTCTCAGTGAGTCTAAACGGTTAGTTCACAGTATATCTACTGCAGATTATGTTACTGTTAATATCCCCGTATTTTCTCAAAATTTCTTTTTGTAGTGTAAGATAAAACGCTCGCATTATTACGTTTTTTGTTTGAAATCGCGCGTCGTACAAAGAGATGACATACACGAGAGCCACTTTAGTAGCGCGTCGTCCTAAAAAATGATATCCCCGAAAGCCACTATAGTAGCGCGTCGTCCTGTAAAATGATATCCGCGAAAGCCAATATAGTGGCGCGTCGTCCTGAAAAATGGTATCCGCGAAAACAACTATAATAGCGCGTAGTAACTAAAAGGTTAATAAGCTTAGAATTTTAATTTAAATAAAAAAAATTTTTATAAGTTTAGAACTTTTATTTAAATGGGAAAAGATTTGATAAGGTAAGTTCTTTTATTTAAATAGAAAAAGATTTGATGAGTTGAATACTTTCAGTAAAATAGATATAAATTTGATAAGGTAAGTTCTTTTATTTAAATAGAAAAAGATTTGATGAGTTGAATACTTTCATTTAAATGGAAAGAGATTTGATAATTTTAGTACTTTTATTTAAATGGAATAAGATTTGATAAGTAAGGTACTTACATTCAAATATGCAAGTATTTAAATAGTTTAGTACTTTCGACTAAATAGAAAGAGATTTAATTAAATGGTTACTTTTTTACGAAAAAAAAGAGATTTGAAAAGTTAAGTACAATTATTCAATTGGAAAGAATTTTGATGTGATTAGTACTTTCGTTTAAATTTAAATAGATTTGATAAGTTTAGTACTTTTATTGAAATAGAAAGAGATATGATAAGTTGAGTACCTTCATTCAAATGGAAAGAGATTGTAGGATTTAAGTACTTTCAGTCAAAAAGAAAGAGATTTATTAGGTTTAGTACTTTTATTTAAATAGAAACAGACCTAATCATTAGTGTACTTTCTGTCAAATTGAAAGTAATTTAACTTATTAGATACGGCTTAATTCTGAGTGTGGCTATTTCCCTGGACGGCAGGGTTTGACGCAAACAACGTTTAATTGATATAAAACTGCAAATTGTGGCAGGCAATTTTGTTTTGTGCACAAAAAAATTCAAATGAAGTATGTGATGAATTAGTCATAATTTTTTAAAAATTATATTACACATACTTTTCTTATACCATTCTCCTTTAAAAACTAATAATATAATTAAGTATGATAGATTTTAAAAAATGGTACAATACATAAACCTACGTCATAATTGTTACATTGATAACGAGATCTTTTCCTTGTATCGTTTTTGGAACACACTATACAATTTCGAAACGTTTTTTCTATACTTTTTGGATTTAAAGTGGGAAGGAAATTGTTTCTCAGTGAGTCTAAACGGTTAGTTCACAGTATATCTACTGCAGCTAATGTTACTGTTAATATCCCCGTATTTTCTCAAAATTTCTTTTTGTAGTGTAAAATAAAACGCTCGCATTATTACGTTTTTTGTTTAAAATCGCGCGTCGTAAAAAGAGATGACATACACGAGAGCCACTTTAGTAGCGCGTCGTCCTAAAAAATGATATCCCCGAAAGCCACTATCGTGGCGCGTCGTCCTGTAAAATGATATCCGCGAAAGCCACTATAGTGGCGCGTCGTCCTGAAAAATGGTATCTGCGAAAGCCACTATAGTGGCGCGTAGTAACTAAAAGGTTAATAAGCTTAGAATTTCAATTTAAATAGAAAAAATTTTTATAAGTTTAGAACTTTTATTTAAATGGGAAAAGATTTTATAAGGTAAGTTCTTTTATTTAAATAGAAAAAGATTTGATGAGTTGAATACTTTCAGTAAAAT
>NW_014570243.1:0-11169 GCF_001313835.1 Polistes canadensis
TTATTACAACATTTTTTGGTTACTTAACGTGAAGAATTCAATTATTTTTCAACGAAACTCGATTGTAGTAAACCTGACATTTAATCTGTTTTGCTTCTAGTAGCACATTTTTACCGTCGCTAAAAATTTTCTAATATATCTAAAAAGAAATTTTTGCGACTTTGTGAATTAAATCTTAGTTAAAAACTATAAAATTTCTATAAAAGTGCTATTAAACAGAAGCAATTAAACGTTTTCTTGAAAGCTTTAAAGCGTACCCTTACAAATAAAATGTGTTAAGTCCAATAAATTCTAGCAAATATCATTTACATTTCAACAACTGCAGACCAAGTAAAAATTGAAAGTCATTTAATTACTACTTTTTTTGGTTACTTTACTTGAGGATTTCAATTATTTTTCAACGAAACTCGATTTTAGGAAACCTGACATCCATTCTGTTTTGGTTCTAGTAGCAGATTTTTTCCGTCGCTAAAAATGTTTTTATATATTTTGAAAGAAATTTTCGCTACTTTCTGGATTAAATTGTAGTAAAAAAAAAAAAAATGTTTAAGAAACGCTTTAAACAAAAATCTATAAAAAGTTTTCTTTCAAGTTTTAAAGAGTAAACTAACAAATCAAAAGTGTTATGTCCAGAAAATCTAGCAAATATCATTTATATTTCCACAACTGTAGTCCTAAATAGGAGAAAAAATTATCTTTTACAATTTATTTTAGTAAACCTTACGTGTAGAATTCCATTTTTTTTCGACAAAATTCGATTGTAGTCCACCTAACATCTATTCCGTTTAGTTTCTAATAGTACATTACTACCGTTACTAAGAAAATTTTAATATATTTAAAACAAATTTTTGCTACTTTCTAAATTTATTTGTAGTTTAATACTATAAATCTTCTATAAAAGTGCTATATACCAGAAGCAATGAAACGTTTACTTTCATGCTCTAATGCGTATACTTAGAAATAAAAAGTGTTAGGTCCAAAAAAATTTGGATTACATCATTTATATTTCGACTACTGCAGTCAAAGAAATGAGAAAAATTCATTTTAATTATAATCTTTTTTGGTTACTTCACGTGTAGAATACAATTCTTTTTCGACAAAATTCGATTGTAGTCAACTTAACATCTATTCTGTTTAGTTTCTAATAGCAAATTTTTACCGTCACTAAAAATTTTGTAATATATTTAAAAGAAAATTTTTGCTGCTTCGTGGAAAAAATCGTAGCAAAAAACTATAAAATTTCCAAAAAAGGTCTAAAAATAACTCATTTCAATTTGAAACTTGAAAGAAAACGTTTTATAGCTTTTGTTATACGGCACTATTTCATAGATTATATAGTTGTTACCTACAATTTATTCTAGAAAGTAGCGGAAATTTCTTTTTAAATATATTAAAAATTTTTTAGCGACGGTGAAAATGTGCTAATAGAAACAAAACAGAATGGATTTCAGGGTTACTACAATCGAGTTTCGTCAAAAAAGAATTAAATTCTTCACGTTAGGTTACCAAAACTATTTGTAATAAATAATTTTTTCCTTTTTTTTGGACTGCAGTTTCTGAAATATAAATGTTATTTGCTAGATTTTATTGGACTTAACACTTTGTATTTGTAACTATACGCTTTAAAACTTGAAAGAAAACGATTTATAGCTTTTGTTATATAGCACTACTTTAGATATCTGATAGTTCTCAATTATTATTTATTCAAGAAAGTAGCGAAAATTTCTTTTAAATATATGAAAAATATTTTACGACTGTAAAAATGTGATAGTAGAAACTAAACAGAATGGAGGTCAGGTTTACTACAATCGAGTTTCGTCGAAAAAGAAATAAAATCTACACGTTAAGTAACTAAAAAAAGTTGTAATCAAATGATTTTTTCTTTTTTTTTAGACTACAGTTGTTAATATATAAATGATATTTGCTCGATTTTTTTGTGCATTACCCTTTTTATTTGTTAGTATACGCTTAGAAACTTTAAGGAAAACTCTTAGAGAGGTTGTTTTTTGGACGGGTTTAATTAAGATGAACACTATATTTATCCGTTGAACGTTTCGTCTCTATTTGAGACTTCCTCAGCAACTTGATAGTTATGTTCATAAGTCAATATAACATCATTTTTATTACAGTCATAAGTTTATTATTATATTATATATAAGTTATCGACGGATAAATATAGTGTTCATCTTAATTAAACCCGTCCAAAAAACAACCTTCCTAAGAGTAAAGTTAGTAATAATATGAATAAATTTTGGATAAGAAAAAAATCTTGATTATATAAACATTTAAGGAAAACGTTTTATAGCTTTCCTTATATAGAAATTTTTTAGAAAATTTATAGTTTTTACCTACGATTTAATCCAGAATGTACCAAAATTTTTTTTAAATATAATAAAAAATTTTTAGCGACGGTAAAAATGTGCTATTAGAAACTAAACTGAATAGGTGTTAGGTTGACTACAATCAAATTTCGTCGAAAAAGAAATAAATTCTACACGTAAAGTAAACAAAAAAAGTTGTAATAAAATGATTTTTTTTTTTTGGACTGCATTCGTTAAGATATTATTGATATTAGCTGGATTGCATCAGACTTAACACTTTTTATTTGTAAGTATACGCCCAAAAACAAAAAAGAAAACGTTTTTAAGCTTAAGTTATTTAGCACTTCTATAGAAATTTGATAGTTCTTAACTATTATTAAATCCAGAAGGCAGCAACAATTTCTATTAAATATATAGAATAATTTTTAGCGGCGGTATAAATGTGCTACTAGAAACAAGACAGAATTGATGTAAGGTTGCTTTCAATCGAGTTTCGTCGAAAAAGAATTGAATTTTACACGTAAATTGATCAAAAAAGGTAAAATAAGACGATTTTTTTTCTTTTTTTTAACTGCAGTTTTCAAGATATAAATATTATTTGCTAGATCTTATCGAGCCTAACACATTTTATTTGTAAGTATACGCTTTAAAACTTAAGAAACGACGTTTTATAGCTTCTGTTATATAGCACTACTTCAGAAATCTGATTGTTTTCCACTACTGTTCAATCAAAGAAGCAACGAAAATTTCTTTTAAATATATAAAAATTTTAAGCGACGGTAAAAATACGCTATTTGAAACTACATAGAATGGATGTCAGGCTGACTACAATCGAGTTTCGTCGAAACAAAATTGAATTCTACACGTAGAAAAACTAAAAAATGTTGTGAAAAAAAGATTTTTTCTCTTTTTGTCGACTGCAGTAGTCAAGATATAAATTATGGTTGCTAAATTTTTTCGGACTTAACACTTTTTATTTGTAAGTATACGCTTTAAAGCTTGAAAAAAAACGTTTTATTGCTTCTGATAAATAGCACTTTTTTAGAAATGTTATAGTTTTTAGCTACAATTAAATTCAAAAAGTAGCAAAAATTTCGTTTAAATATATTCAAAAATTTTTAGTTACAATTAAAATGTGCTATTAGAAACTAAAAAGAATAAATATAAGGTTGACTACAATCGAATTTTGACGAAAAAGTATATAATGTCACACGGTAAGTTAACAGAAAAATTGTTATAAAAATGATTTTTTCTCTCTTTTTTAGGTAGAAAGTTGTTGAAATATAAATGATATTTGCTAGAAGTTATTGGACATTCTACTTTTTATATATTATTATACGATTTAAAACTTAAAAAGAAAACGTATTATAGCTTATGTAAATAACACTTTTTTAAAAACTTTATAGTTTTTAACTACAATTTAATCCACAATGAAGCGATAATTTATTTAAACATATTGAAAAATTTATGCGACTTTAAACATAAACTATTAGACACTAAACAGAATAGATTGTAAGTTGACTACAATCGAGTTTATATGAAGATGAATTATATTATACACATAAAGTAACTAACCAAAGTTGTATTAAAATTATTTTTTCTCTTTTTTTGGCATTAGGTTTTTGTAATATAAATGATGTTATCTAAATATATCAGACTTAACACTTTTTATTTATAAGTATACAATATAAAGCTTGAAAGAAAACGTTTAATAAATTCGGTTAAATAGCACTTTTATAGACATTTTATTGTATATAACAACAATTAAATTCACAAAAAAGCAAGAATTTCTTTCAAATATATTAAAATCTTTTTTGCGACGGTAAAAATGTGCTAGTAGAAACTAAACAGAATAGATGTTAGGTTGAGTACATTTAAAGTTTGTCGAAAAAGAATTAAATTCTTCACGTAAAGTAAGCAAAAAAAGTTGAAATAAAATGATTTTTTCCCTTTTTTTTGACTACAGTAGTCAAAATATAAATGATGTTTGCTAAATTTCTTTAGACTTAACACTTTTTATTTGTGAGTATGCGTTTTAAAGCTTGAAACAAAACGTTTTATAGCTTCTGTTAAATTGCACTTTTGTAGATTTCTTATAATTTTTAATTACGATTTAATCCAGAAAGAAGCGAAAAAGTGTTTTTTAATACATTAAAAATTTTTTAGCAAAGGTATAAATGTGCAATTAGAAAAAAAACAGAATAGATGTTTGGTTGACTACAATCGAATTTCGTCGAAAAATAATTTAATTCTACACGAGAAGAAACCAAAAATAGTTGTAATAAAATGATTTTTTCTCTTTTTTTGGAATGCAGTTGTTAGAATATAAATGACATTTGCTAGATTTTATTGGACATAACACTTTTAATTTGTTAGTATACGCTTTAAAGTTTCACAGAAAACATTTTATAGCTTCTGTTAAATTGCACTTTTTAGGATTTTTTACAATTTTTACCTATGATTTATACCAGAAAGTAGCGAAAAATTGTTTTTTAATTAAATAAAAATTTTTTAGCAAAGGTTAAAATGTGCTATTAGAAACTAAACAGAAAAGATGTTTAGTTGACTACAATCGAATTTTGTCGAAAAATAATTGAATTCTACACGTAAAGTAACAAAAATAGTTGTAATAAAATTATTTCTTCTGTTTTTTTTGACTGCAGTTATAAAAAGTAAATGATACTTGCTAGATTTTATTTGACATAAAACGTTTTATTTGTTAGTATACGCTTTAAACTTTCAATAAAAACATTTTATAGCTTTAGTTATATGAAACTTTTTCAGAAATTTTATAGTTTTTAAATACAATTTATTCCAGAAAGTACCAAAAATTTTTTTCTAAATATATTAAAACATTTTTAGCAACGGTAAAAATGTGCTACTAGAAACAAAACAGTATAAATGTCAGAATCGAGTTTCGTCGTCAGAGAATTGAATTCTACACATAAATTTTCCAAAAAAAGTAGTAGTTAAATGATTTTTTCCTATTTTTGTGACAGCAGTAGTTTTAAAATAAATAATGTTTGCCCAATTTTATCGGACATGAAAATTTTTATTTGTAAGTATACGCTTTAATGCTTAAAAGAAAACGTTTCATAGCTTCTGTTAAGTAGCACTTTTTTAGATTTTTTATATTTTTTAATTACGATTTTATCCAGAAAATAGCAAAAATTTTTTTTTAAGTATATAAAAATATTTTTAGCAGATATAAAAATGTGCTAATAAAAACTAAACATAATAGATGTTTAGTTGACTATAATCGAATCATGTCGAATAATAACCTAATTCTACACGTTAAGTATCCAAACAAAATTGTAATAAAATTATTTTTTCTCTTTTCTTCGACTGCAGTTGTTAAAAAGTAAATGATATTTGCTAGATTTACCTGGACATAACACATTTTATTTGTAAGTATACGCTTTAAAGCTTGAAAACAAACGTTTTATAGCTTCTGTTAGATAGTAGTTTTTAAGATTTTTTATAAATTTTAACTACGATTTAATCTAGAAAGCAGCGAAAATTCTTTTTAAATATATGGAAAAATTTTTAGCAACGGTTAAATGTGCTATTCGAAAAAAGACAGAATAGATGTTATGTTGACAAGAACCGAGTTTTGTCGAGAGAGAATTAAATTTTTAACGTTAAGTAACCAAAAAAAGTTGTAATAAAAAGATTTTTTCTCTTTTTTTACTCTGCAGTTGTAGAAATGTAAATGATATTTGCTAAATTTTGTAGGACATAACTCTTTTTATTTGTTAGTATACGCTTTAAAACTTGAAAGATGACGCTTTATAGCTTATAGTTTACCACACTTTTTTAGAAATTTTATAGTTTTTTTTTACGATTTAATCTAGAAAGTAGCGAAAATTTATTTCTAAGTATATTAAAAAATATTTAGCTACTGTAAAAATGTGCTACTCGAAACAAAACAGAATAGATATCATGTCTACTAAAATCGAGTTTCGTTGAAAAAGAATTTAATTCTTCATGTAAAGTAACCAAAAAAAGTCGTAACTAAATGATTTTTTCTCTTTTCCTTGACTGCAGTTGTTAAAAAAAAGGATATTTGCTAGAGTGTATTGGACATAAAACTTTTTATTTGTTAGTATACGCTATAAAACTTGAAAGAAAACGTTTTATAGCTCCTGTTATATAGCACTTTATTAAAATTTTTACAGTATTTAACTACTATTTAATCTAGAAGGTAGCAAAAATTGCTTTTTAAATATATTAAAACATTTTTAGCGACGGTAAAAATGTGTTACTAGAAACAAAACAGAAGGAATGTCAGGTTTACTACAATCGAATTTTATCGAAAAATAATTAAATCTAAACGCGAAGTAACTAAAACATATTTTAATAAAATGATTATTTCTCTTTTCTTTGACTGCAGTTGTTAAAAGAAAAAGATTGTTACTAGATTTTATGGGACATAAAACTTTTTTTTTGTTAGTATACACATTGAAACTTGACAGAAAACGTCTCATTGCTTCTGTTAAATATCACTTTTATGAAAATTTTATTGTTTTTAACTACGATTTAATTCACAAAGAAAAACAAATTTCTTTTAAATATATTGAAAAATTTTTAGAGACGGTAACAATGTTCTCCTAGAAACAAAACAGAAAAGATGCAGGTTTACTACAATCGAGTTTCGTAGAAAAAGAATTGAATTATTCACGTTAAGTAACCAATAAAAGTTGTAATTAAATGATTTTGTTACTATTTTTGGACTTCAGTTTTTGGAATTTAAATTTAATTTCCTAGATTTTATTAGACTTAACACTGTTTATTTGTTAGTATACGCTTGAAATCTTGAATGAAAACGTTTTATAGCTTTTGTTATATAGTTCTTGTTTAGATATCTGATACATTTCAACTATTATTTAATATAGAAAGCAGCGAAAATTTTTTTATATATATTGAAAAAGTTTAAGCGATGGTAAAAATATGCTATTAGAAACTAAACAGAATAAATGTTATGTTGACTACAATCGATTTTCGTCGAAAATAAATAAATTCTATAAGTAAGGTAACCAAAAAAAGTTGAGACAAAATGATTTTTTCTCTTTTTTTAGACTGGAGTCGTTGAAATGTAAATGATATTTGCTAGATTTTATAGGACATAACACTTTTTATTTGTTAGTATACGCTTTAAAACTTGACAGAAAACGTTTTTTAGATTTTGTTATATAGCACTTTTAAAGAAATTTTATCGTTTTTAACTACAACTTAATCCAGAATGGGGCGAAAATTTCTTTCTAAACATATTGCAAAATTTTAAGCGAAGTTAAAAATGTGCTACTGGAAACAAAAAAGAATGGATGTCAGGTTTAATACAAACGAGTTTCGTTGAAAAAGAATTTAATTCTTCAACGTTAAATAACCAATAAAAGATATAATTAAATGATTTTTTCCCTTTTTTGGGACTTCAGTTTTTCAAATATAAAAGTTATTTCCTAGATTTTATTGTACTTAAACCTGTTTATATGTTAGTATACGCTTTAAATCTTGAAAGAAACCGTTCTATAGCTTTAGTTATATAGTACTTCTTTAGATATCTGATACATTTTAACTATTATTTAATATAGGAAGCAGCGACAATTTCTTTTTAAATATATTAAAACATTTTTAGGGACAGTAAAAATGTGTTACTAGAAACAAAACAGAAGGGATGTAAGGTTTACTACAATCGAATTTTGTCGAAAAAAAATTGAATTATAAACGCAAAGTACCTAAAAAATATTTTAATAAAATGATTTTTTCTCTTTGTTTTGACTGCAGTTGTTAAAAGAAAGTCATTCTTGCTAGATTTTATAGAACATAACACTTTTTATTTGTTAGTATACGCATTAAAACTTGACAGAAAACGTCTCATTGTTTCTGGTAAATATCACTTTTATGAAAATTTTATTGTTTTTAACTAATATTTAATTCTCAAAGAAAAAAAATTTCTAATAAATATATTGAAAAATTTTTAGAGACGGTAACAATGTTCTCCTAGAAACAAAACAGAATAGAAGCAGGTTTACTACAATCGAGTTTCGTAGAAAAAGAATTGAATAATTCACGTTACGTAACCAATAGAAGTTAAAACAAAATTATTTTTTCTCTTTTTTTAGACTGTAGTCGTTAAAATGTAAATGATATTAGCTAGATTTTATAGGACATAACACTTTTAATTTGTTAGTATACGCTTTAAAACTGGACAGAAAACGTTTTTTAGATTTTGTTATATAGCACCTTTTTAGAAATTTTGTAGTTTTTAACAACGTTTCTTTCCACAAAAGTAGCGAAAATTGCTTTTTAAATATATTGAAAAATTTCTCGCGACGGTAAATATGTGCTATAAGAAACAAGACAGAGTAGATGTCAGGTTAACTACAATAGAGTTTCGTCGAAAGAGAATTGAATTCTGCACGTAAAGTAACACGAAAAAGTCGTAATAAAATGAATTTTACTCTTTCTTTTGACTGAAGTAGTCCAAATATAAATAATGTTGTCCTAATTTTTTCAGACTTACCCCTTTCTATTGGTAAGTATACGCTTTAAAGCTTAAATGAAAACGCTTCATAGCTGCAGTGGAGTAGGACTTTTTTAGATATCTAATAGTTTTCAACAATTATTTATTCTAGAAAGAGGTGAAAATATCTCTTTAATATATTAATCAATTTTTAGCGACGGTAAAAATGTGCTATTAGAAACAAGATAAAATGGATGTTAGGTTGACTACAATCGAGTCTTGTCGAGAGAGAATAGAGTTTTACACATGAAGTACAAAAAAAAGTCGTAATAAAATGATTTTTTCCCTTTTCTAGGACTGCAGTAGTCGAAATATAAATGATGTTTGCCAAATTTTTTCGGACTTAACACTTTTTATTTATAAGTATACGCTTTAAATATTGAAAGAAAACGTTTTACAGCTTTTGGTATATAGCACTTGTATAGAAATTTTATAGTTTTTAATTACGATTTAATCAAGAAAGTAGCGAAAAATTTCTTTAAATATATTGAACAATTTTTAGCGAAGGTAAGAATGTGCTAGTCGAAAAAAAAAGAATAGATATTTGGTTGACTAAAGTCGGATTTTAATAAAAACGAATTGTATTCTACACGTGAAGTAACCAAAATAGTTGTAATAAAATGAAATTTTCTATGTTTTTTGACTGTAGTTGGTAAAAAATAAATAATATTTGCTAGATTTTATTAGACATAACACTTTTTATTTGTTAGTATACGCTTAGAAACTTTATAGAAAACGTTTTATAGCTTTCTTCATAAAGCTTTTTTTTTGAAATTTTATAGTTGTTCACTACGATTTAACCTAGAAATAAGCGAAAATTTCTCTTAAAATATATTAAAATAATTTAGCGAGAGTAAAAATAGGCAACAAGAAACTAAACAGAATAGATAATAGGTTGACTACAATCAGATTTTAATGATAACAAATTGAATTCTACACGTGAATTAACTAAAAAAAGTTGTAATAAATGATTTTTTCTCTTATTTTGGACTGCAGTCGTTGAAATATAAATAATATTTGCAAGAAATTATTGCACATTTAATTTTTTCCTTGTAAGTAGACGCTTTAAAACTTGAAAGAAAACGTTTTATATGGTTTGTAAAGTAGCACTTAATTCGAAATTTTATAGTTTTTAATAACGATTTAATTCACTAAGTAGAGTAAATTTCTTTGAAATATATTAAAAAATTTATAGCAAAGGTAAAAATGTTCTATTAGAAACTAAACAGAATAGATTTTATGTTGACTACAATTGAATTTTGTCGAAAAAGAAATGAAATCTACACGTGAGTTAACCAAAAACAGTTTTAATAAAATGTTTTTTTCTCTTTTTGGGATTGCAGTTATTGAAATATAATTAATATTTTCTAGAAATTATTGGACATAACACTTTTTATTTGTTAGTATACGCTTTAAAAATTGAAAAAAAACGTTTTATAGCGTTTGTAAAATAGAAATTATTTAGAAATTTTATAGTTTATAACAACAATTTAATTCACAAAGTAGCAAAAATTCCTTTTAAAAATGTTAAAAAATTTTTAGCAAAGGTAAAAATGTGCTAATAGAAACTAATCAAAATAGATTTTATGTTCCCAACAATCGGAGTTTAATAAAAACGAATTTAATTCTACACGTGAAAGTTCAAAAAAAAGGTGTAATAAATGATTTTTTCTCTTTGTTTTGACTGCAGTAGACGAAATATAAATGATGTTTGTCAAATTTGTTGCGACTTAACAATTTTTATTTGTAAGTATACGCTTTAAAATTTAAAAGAAAACGTTTTATAGCGTTTGTAAAATAGCACTTATTAAGAAATTTTATAGTTTTTAACAACGATTAAATTCACAAAGTAGCAAAAATTTCTCTTAAATATGTTATAAAATTTTTAGCGACAGTTAAAATAGGCTACAAGAAACTAAACAGAATAGATTTTATGTTGACTAAAATCGGATTTTAATGAAAACGAATTGAATTCTACACGTGAAGTAAATAAAAAAAGTTGTAATAAAGTAAAATTTTCTCTAATTTTGGACTGCAGTAGTCGAAATATAATTGATGTATGCCAAATTTTTTCGGACTTAACATTTTTTATTTGTAAGTATACGCTTTAAAAATTAAAAGAAAACGCTTTACCGCGTTTGTAAAATAGCACTTATTTAGAAATATTGAAGATTTAAAAAACGATTTATTCCAGAAAGTTGCAAAAATTTATTTTTAAGTATATTGAATAATTTTTAGCGACGGTAAAAATGTGCTATTTAAAACTAAACAGAATAGATTTCATGTTGACTATAATCGGATTTTAATGAAAACGAATTGTATTCT
>NW_014570243.1:12441-14243 GCF_001313835.1 Polistes canadensis
TTGTTAGTATACGCTTTAAAACTTGAAAGAAAACGTTTTATAGCGTTTGTAAAATAGCAGTTATTTAGGAATTTTATAGATTTTAACTACGATTTAATCCAGAAATAGGCGAAAATTTCTCTTAAAATATATTGAAATATTTTTAGCGATAGTAAAAAAAGGCTACAAGAACTAAACAGAATAGTTGTCCGGTTCATTACAATCGAGATCTATTAAAAAGTATTGGATTCTTCACGTGATGTAACCCAAAATGGGTAAAAAAATGATTTTTTCTCTTTTCTCTGAAAGCAGTAGTCGAAATATAAATGATGTTTGTCAAATTTTTTCGGACTTAACACTATTTATTTATAAGTATACGCTTTAAAGATTGAAAGAAAACGTCTCATAGCTTCTGCTAGATAGCACTTATACAGAAGTTTTATAGTTTTTAACTACAATTAATGTCACACAGAAGCGAAAAATTCCTTTATATATACATAGAAATTTTTGGCGACGGTAAAAATGTTCTATTAAAAACAAAACAGAATAGCTGTTAGGTTGACTACAATGGGATTTTAATGAATACGAATTGTATTCTACACGTAAAATAACTAGACAAAGTTGTAATAAAATGATTTTTTTTTTTTTGGACTGCAGTCGTGGAAACATAAAAAATATTTGCAAGAAATTATTGTACATCGAATCTTTATTTGTAAATATACGCTTCAAAACTTGAAAAAAAACGTTGTATAGCATTTGTAAAATTGCACTTATTTAAAAATTTTATAGTTTTAAACAACGATTTAGTTCACATAGTAGCGAAAATTTCTTTTAAATGTATTAAAAATTTTTACCAAAGTTAAAAATGTCCTATTAGAAACTTAACAGAAAAGATTTTATGTTGACTACAATCGAATTTTGTCGAAAAAGAAATGAAATCTAAACGTGAAGTAATCAAAATATTTGTAATAAAATGAAATTTTTTATGTTTTTTGCCTGTAGTTGTTAAAATATAAGTAATATTTGCTAGATTTTATTAGACATAACACTTTTTATTTGTTAGTATACGCTTAAAAACTTTATAGAAATTGTTTTAAAGCTTTCTTTATATAGCTTTTTTTTTTGAAATTTTATAGTTTTTCACTACGACTTAACCTAGAAATAAGCGAAAATTTTTCTTAAAATGTATTAAAATAATTTAGCGAGAGTAAAAAAAGGCAAGAAGAAACTAAACAGAATAGATGATAAGTTGACGACAATCAGATTTTAATGAAAACGAATTGAATTCTACACGTGAATTAACCAAAAAAAGTTGTAATAAATGATTTTTTCTCTTATTTTGGACTGCAGTCGTTGAAATATAAATGATATTTGCCAGAAATTATTGTACATTTAATTTTTTATTTGTTAGTATACGCTTTAAAACTTAAAAGAAAACGTTTTATAGCGTTTGTAAAATAGCACTTGTTCGGAAATTTTATAGTTTTTAACAACGATTTAATTTACAGAGAAGCGAAAATTTTTTTTAAATATGTTATAAAATTTTTAGCGACAGTTAAAATAGGCTACAAGAAACTAAACAAAATAGATTTTATGTTGACTACAATCGGATTCTAATGAAAACGAATTGTACTATACACGTGAAGAAACCAAAAAAATATGTAATAAATAATTTTTTCTCTTTTTTTTGACTGCAGTAGTCGAAATATAATTGATGTATGCCAAATTTTTTCGGACTTAACATTTTTTATTTGTAAGTATACGCTTTAAAAATTAAAAGAAAACGCTTTACCGCGTTTGTAAAATAGCACTTATTTAGAAAT
>NW_014570243.1:16071-17001 GCF_001313835.1 Polistes canadensis
TTTTGGACTGCAGTCGTGAAAATATAAATGATCTTTTCAAGAAATTATTGTACATTTATTTAATTAATTGTCAGTTTACGTTTTAAAACTTAAAAGAAATCGTTTTATAGCGTTTGTAAAATAGCACTTAATTAGATATTTTATAGTTTTTACCTACGATTTTATCAAGACATAAGCAAAAGTTTCTTTTATAATGTATTGAAATATTTTTAGCGACATTAAAAATAGACTACAAGAAACTAAACAGAATAGATTTTATGTTGGCAACAATCGGATTTTAATGAAAACGAATTGAATTCAACACGTAACGTAACCAAAAAAATGTTTAATATATGATTTTTTCTCTTTTTTTTGACTGCAGTAGTCAAAACATAAATGATATTTGCAAGAAATTATTGTACATTTAATTTTTTATTTGTTAGTATACGCTTTAAAACTTGAAAGAAAACGTTTTATAGCGTTTGTAAAGTAGCAGTTAATTAGGAATTTTATAGATTTTAACTACGATTTAATCCAGAAAAAGCCGAAAATTTCTCTTAAAATATATTGAAATATTTTTAGCGATAGTAAAAAAAGGCTAGAGGAACTAAACAGAATAGTTGTCCGGTTTATTACAATCGAGTTCTATTAAAAAGTATTGAATTCTTCAAGTGAAGTAACCAAAAATGGTTAAAAAAATGATTTTTTCTCTTTTCTCTGACAGCAGTAGTCGAAATATAAATGATGTTTGTTAAATTTTTTCGGACTTAACACTACTTATTTATAACTATACGCTTTAAAGATTAAAAGAAAACAGCTCATATCTTCTGTTATGTAGCACTTATACAGAAGTTTTATAGTTTTTAACTACAATTAATATCACAAAGTAGCGAAATTTCCTTTAAATATATATAGAAGTTTTTAGCGACGGGAAAAATTTGCTATTAAAAA
>NW_014570243.1:17241-21136 GCF_001313835.1 Polistes canadensis
GTAAAGTAACCAAAAAAAGTTGTAATAAATGATTTTTTCTCTTTTTTCTGACAGCAGTAGTCGAAATATAAATGATGTTTGTTAAACTTATTCGGCCTTAACATTTTTTATTTCTATGTACACGCTTTAAAAATTGAAAGAAAACGTTTTTTAGCGTTTGTTAAATAGTACTTATTTAGAAATTTTATAGTTTTTAACAATAATTTAATTCACAAGGTAGCAACAATTTATTTTATATATGTTAAAAAGTTTTTAGCAAAGGTAAAAATGTGTATTAGAAAATAAACACAATAGATTTTATGTTGACTACAATTGAATTTTGTCGAAAAAGAAATTAAATCTACACGTGGTTTTATTAAAAACAGTTGTAAAAAGATGATTATACTAATATTTTTGACTGTAGTTGTTAAAATATATATGATATTTGCTAGATGTTATTGGACATAACACTTTTTATTCGTTAGTATACGCCTAAAAACTTAATAGAAAACGTTATATAGCTTTTTTTATATAGCACTTTTTTGGAAATTTTATAGTTTTTAACTCCGATTTAATCCAGAAATAATCGAAAATTTTCTTAAAATATATTGAAATATTTTTAGCTACAGTAAAAATAGGCTATAAGCAACTAAACAGAATAGATGATAGGTTGACTACAGTCAGATTTTAATGAAAACGAATTGAATTCTACACGATAGGTAACCAAAAAAACTGTAATAAACAATTCTTTCTCTTTTTCTTGACTGTTGTAGTCGAAATATAAATGATAATTGACGAATGATTTCGAACCTAACATTTTTTATTTGTAAGTATACGCTTTAAAAATTGACAGAAAACGTTTTATAGCGTTTGTAATATATCACATATTTAGAAATTTTAAAGTTTTTAACAACGATTTATACCAGAAACATGCGAAAATTTCTCTTAAAATATATTGTAATATTTCTAGCGAGAGTTAAAATAGGCTACAAGAAACTAAACAGAATAAATGATAGGTTGACTACAATCAGACTTTAATGAAAACGAATTGTATTCTACACGTGAAATAACTAAGCAAAGTTATAATAAAATGATTTTTTTTCTTATTTTGGACTGCAGTCGATGAAATATAAATGATATTTGCAAGAAATTATTGTACATTTAATTTTTTAATTGTTATCATACGCTTTAAACTTTAAAGAAAGCGTCTTATAGCGATTGTAGAATAGCACTTATTTAGAAATTTTATAGTTTTTAACAGCGATTCAATTAACAAAGTAGAGGAAATTTCTTTTAAATATATTAAAAAATTTTAGCAAAAGTAATAATTTGCTATTAGAAACTAAACAGAATTTATTTTAGGTTGACTACAATCGAATTTTGTCGAAAAAGAAATAAAATCTACACGTGAGTGTACCAAAAGCAGTTGTAATAAAATGTTTTTTTCTCTTTTTATGACTGCATATATTGAAATATAATTAATATTAGCTACAAATTATTGGACACAACACATTTATTTGTTAGTATGCGCTTAAAATCTTGATAGAAAACATATTATAGCTTTTTTCATATAGCACTTTTTTAGAAACTTTATTGTTATAAACAACGACTTAATTCACAGAGTAGCGAAAATTTCTCTTAAATAAAATAAAAATTTTTTACCAAAGGTAAAATTGTGCTATTAAAAACAAAACAGAATAGCTGTTAGGTTGACTACAGTCGGATTTTAATGAACACGAACTGTATTCTACACGTGAAGTAACTAGACAAAGTTGTAATAAAATGATTTTTTCCTTTTTTTTGGACTGCAGTTGTTGAAATATAACAAAATATTTGCAAGAAATTATTGTACGTTTAATTTCTTATTTGTTAGCATACGCTTTAAAACTTGAAAGAAAACGTTTTTTAGCGTTTGTAAACTAGCACTTATTTAGAAATTTATAGTTTTCAAACACGATTTAATTCACAAATGAGCGAAAATTTCTTTTAAATATATAAAAAAGTTTTCAGCAAAGGTAAAAATGTGCTGTTAAAAACTAAACAGAATAGATTTTATGTTTACTACATTCGAATTTTGTCGAAAAGGAAATTAAATCTACCCGTTCAGTAACCAAAAATAGTTGTAGTAAAATGATATTTTCTATTTTTTTTTACTGTAGTTATTAAAATATAAATAATATTTGCTAGAAATTATTGGACATAAACCCTTTTTATTTGTTAGTATACGCTTAAAAACTTGATAGAAAACGTTTTATATCTTTTTTTATATAGCCCTTTTTTAGAAACTTTATAGTTTTTAACTACGATTTAATTTAGAAAGTTGCGAAAATTTATTTTTAAATATATTGAATAAATTTTAGCAAAGGTAAAAATGTGCTATTAGAAACTAAACAGAAGTGATTTTAATGTTGACTACAATCCAATTTTGTCGAAAAAGAAATGAAATTTACACTTAAGTCTACCAAAAACAGTTGTAATAAAATGTTCTTTTCTCTTTTTAAGACTGCAGTTATTGAAATATAAATAATATTTGCTGAAAATTATTAGACATAACACTTTTTATTTGTTAGTATACGCCTAAAAACTGGATAGAAAACGTTTTACAGCTTTTTTTATATAGCACTTTTTTGGAAATTTTATAGTTTTTACCTATGATTTAATCCAGAAATAAGCAAAAATTTCTCTTAAAATATATTAAAATATCTTTAGCGAAAGTAAAAATAGGATACAAGAAACTAAACAGAATAGATGATAGGATGACTACAATCAGATTTTAATGAAAACGAATTGAATTCTACACGTATAGTAACCAAAAAAAGATGTAATAAACGATTTTTCCTCTTTTTTTTTACTGTTGTAGTAGAATTATAAATAAAGTTTGCCAAATTTTTCTTACTTATCACTATTTATTTATAAGTATACGCTTTAAAGATTAAAAAAAAACGCTTTATAGCGTTTGTAAAATAGCACTTATTCACAAGTTTTATAGTTTTAAACAACGATTTAATTTAGAAAGTTGCGAAAATTTATTTTTAAATATATTGAATAAATTTTAGCAAAGGTAAAAATGTGCTATTAGAAACTAAACAGAATTGATGTTAGGTTGACTATAATCAGATTTTAATGGAAACGAATTGAATTCTACACGTGTAGTAACCAAAAAAAGTTGTAATAAATAATCTTTTTCTCTTTTTTTTGACTGCAGTAGTGGAAATATAAATGATGTTTGCCAAATTTTTTTGGACTTATAATTTTTTATTTGTAAGTATGCGCTTTAAAAATTGAGAGAAAACGTCTTATAGCGTTTGTAAAATAGCACTTACTTAGAAATTTTATAGTTTTTAACTAGGCTTTAATCCAGAAATATGCAAAAATTTATTTTAAAATATATTGTAATATATTTAGCTAGAGTAAAAATAGGCTACAAGAAACTAAACGGAATAGATGATAGGTTGACTACAATCGAATTTTTTGAAAAAAAACAAAATCTTCACGTTAAGTAACCAAAAATAGATTAAGTAAAATGATTTTTTCTATTTTTTCGACTGTAGTTATTGAAATATAAATAATATTTGCTAGAAATTATTGGACAAAACACTTTTTATTTGTTATTATACGATTAAAAACTTGATAGAAAACGTTTTATATCTTTTTTTATATAGCGCTTTTTTAGAAAATTTTATAGTTGTTAACTACGATTTAATCCAGAATTAGGCGAAAGTTTCTTTTAAAAAATATTGTAATATGTTAGGCGAGAGTAAAAATAGGCTACAAGAAAATATAAAGAATAGATGATATGTTGACTACAATCAGATTTTAATGAAAAAGAAATGAAATCTACACGTAAGTTTACCAAAAACAGTTGTATTAAAATGTTTTTTTTTTACTTCTGGACTGCAGTTATTAAAATATAAAT
>NW_014570243.1:22264-26800 GCF_001313835.1 Polistes canadensis
TTAAGCGTTTGTAAAAAAGCACTTACTTAAAAATTTTATAGATTTATTCAACGACCTAATCCAGAAAGTTGCGAAATTTTATTAATAAATATATTAGATAATTTTTAGCAAACGTAAAAATGTGCTATTAGAAACTAAACAGAATTTATTTTAGGTTGACTACAATCGAATTTTGTCGAAAAAGAAATGAAATCTACACGTAAGTTTTCCAAAAACAGTTGTAGTAAAATGATTTTTTCTATTTTTTTTTGAATGTAGTTGTTGAAATATAAATAATGTTTGTCAAATTTATTCGGACATAACACTTTTTATTTGTAATTATACGCTATAAAAATTGAAAGAAAACATTTTATAGCGTTTGTAATATAGACCTTATTCACAAATTTTATAGTTTTAAACAACGAAATAATTTAGAAAGTTGCGAAAATTTATTTTTAAATATATTTAATAAATTTTAACAAAGGTAAAAATGTGCTACCAAAAACTAGCCAGAAAAGTTTTTATGTTGACTACAAACGAATTTTGTCGAAAAAGAAATAAAATCTACACGTTAAGTAACCAAAAATAGTTGTAATGAAATGATTTTTTCTATTTTTTTTGACTGCAGTTGTTAAAATATAAATGGTATTTGCTAGATGTTATTAGACATAATACTTTTTATTTGTTAGTATATGCCTAAGAACTTAATAGAAAATGTTTTATAGCTTTTTTTATATCCCTTTTTTGGAATTTTTATAGTTTTTAACTACGATCTAATCAAGAAATACGAGAAAATATCTCTTAAAATATATGGAAATATTTTTAGCGACAGTAAAAATAGGCTATTATAAAAACTAAACAGAATAGATTTTAAGTTGACTACAATCGGATCTTAATAAAAACGAATTGAATTCTACACGTGAAGTAAAAAAAAAAAGTTGTAATAAATGATTTTTTTTTTTTTTGACTGCTGTAGTCGAAATATAAATGATGTTTGTCAATTATTTCGGACTTATAATTTTGTATTTGTAAGTATACGCTTTAAAAATTAAAAGAAAACGTTTTATAGCGTTTGTAAAATACCACTTATTCACAAGTTTTTTAGTTTCAAACAACGATTTAATTTAGAAAGTTGCGAAAATGTATTCTAAAATAAATTGTAATATATTTAGCGAGAGTAAAAATCGGTTACAAGAAACTAAAAAGAATTGATGTTAGGTTGACTACAATCAGATTTTAATGGAAGCGAATTGAATTCTACACGTAAAGTAACAAAAAAAAGATTTAATAAATGATTATTTCTCTTTTCTTTGACTGTTGTAGTCGAAATATAAATAATGTTTGCCAAATCTTTTCGGACCTAACATTTTTTATTTGTAAGTATACGCTTTAAAAATTGAGAGAAAACGTCTTATAGCGTTTGTAAAATAGCACTTACTTAGAAATTTTATAGTTTTTAACTAGGTTTCAATCCAAAAATATGCAAAAATTTGTTTTAAAATATATTGTAATATATTTAGCGAGAGTAAAAATAGGCTACAAGAAACTAGACGGAATAGATGATAGGTTGACTACAATCGAATTTTGTCGAAAAAAAAATAAAATCTACACGTTAAGTAACCAAAAATAGTTTTAGTAAAATCATTTTTTCTATTTTTTTGACTGTAGTTATTGGAATACAAATAATATTTGATAGAAATTATTGGACATAACACTTTTTATTTGTTAGTATACGTTTTAAATCATGATAGAAAACGTTTTATAGCATTTTTTACATAGCCCTTTTTTAGAAATTTTATAGTTTTTAACTACTGTTTAATCCAGAAATAAGCGAAAATTTTTCTTAAAATATATTGAAATATTTTTAGCGACAGTAAAAATAGGCTACAAGAAACTAAACAGAATTGATGATAGCTTGACTACAATAATATTTTATTGGAAACGAATTGAATTCTACACGTGAAGTAACTAAACAAAGTTGTAATAAAATGATATTTTCTTGTATTTTGGACAGTAGTCGTAGAAGTATAAATGATATTTGCAAGAAATTATTGTACATTTAATTATTTGTTTTTGTTAGTATACGCTATAAAACTTGAAAGAAAACGTTTTATAGCGATTGTAAAATAGCACTTATTAACAAATTTTTTAGTTTTAAACAACGATTTAATTTAGAAATTTGCGAAAATTTATTTTTAAATATTCTGAATCATTTTTAGCAAAGGTAAAAATGTGCTATTAGAAACTAAACAGAATTGATTTTATGTTGACTACAATCGAATTTTGTCGAAAAAGAAATTAAATCTACACGTGAGTTTACCAAAAACAGTGGAAATAAATGATTTTTTCTCTTTTTTTTGATGGCAGTAGTTGAAATATAAATGATGTTTGTCAAATTGTTTCAGACCTAACATTTTTTATTTGTAAGTATACGCTTTAAAAATTGAAAAAAAAACGTTTTATAGCGTTTGTAAAATAGCATTTATTTAGAAATTTTACAGTTTTAACTACGATTTATACCAGAAATAAGCGAATATTTCTCTTTAAATATATTGTAATATTTTTAGCGAGTGTAAAAATAGGCTACAAGAAACTAAACAGAATAGATTATAGGTTGACTACAATCAGATTTTAATGAAAACCAATTGAATTTTACACGTGAAGTAACTAACAAATTCGTAATAAAATAATTTTTCTACTTTTTTTGGACTGCAGTCGTTAAAATATTAATGATATTTGCAAGAAATTATAGTACATTAAAATTTTTATTTGTTAATATACGCTTTAAAATTGGAAACAAAACGTTTTATAGCGTTTGAGAAATAGCACTTATTTAGAAACWTTATAGTTTTAAACAACGATTTAATTCACAGAGTAGCGAAAATTTCATTTAGTTATATTAAAAAATTTTTAGCCAAGGTAAAAATGTGCTATTAGAAACTAAACAGAATAGATTTTATGTTGCCTACAATCGAATTTTTTCGAAACGGAAATGAAATCTACACGTGAGTTTACAAAAAACAGTTTTAATAAAATGATTTTTCTATTTTTTTTGACTGTAGTTGTTAAAATATAAATGATATTTGCTAGATGTTATTGGACAAGACACTCTTTATTTGTTAGTATACGCCTAAAAACTTGATAGAAAACGTTATATAGCTTTTTTTTATAGCCCTTTTTTGGAAATTTTATAGTCTTTAACTACGCTTTAATCCAGAAATAACCAAAAATTTATCTTAAAATGTATTGGATAATTTTCAGCGACGGTAAAAATGTGCTATTTAAAACTAAACAGAATAGATTTTATGTTGACTTCAATCGGACTTTAATGAAAACGAATTGAATTCTACACGTGAAGTAACCAAAAAAAGTGGTAATTAATGATTTTTTCTCTTTTTTTTGACTGCAGCTGTCGAAATATAAATGGTGTTTATCAAATTTTTTCGGACTTAACATTTTTTATTTGTAAGTATACGCTTTAAAAATTGAAAGGAAACGTTTTATAGCGTTTGTAAAAAAGCACTTATTTATAAATTCTATAGTTTTAAACAACGATTTTATTTAGAATGTTGCAAAAGCTTATTTAGAAATATATTGAATACATTTTAGCAAAGGAAAAAATGTGCTATTAGAAACTAAACATAAGGGATTTTATGTTGACTACAGTCGAATTTTGTCGAAAAGGAAAGGAAATCTACACGTGAGTTTACCAAAAACAGTTGTAAAATAATTTTTTTTTTCTTTTTAAGACTGCAGTTATTAATATATTAATAATACATGCTAGAAATTATTAGACATAACACTTTTCATTTGTTTGTATACGCTTAAAATGTTGATAAAAAACGTTCTATAGCTTTTTTTATATAGAACTTTTTTAGAAATTTTATAGTTGTTAACTACGATTTAATCTACAAAGCAGCAAAAAATTATTTTAATTATATATAAAAATTTTTGGGGATGGTAWAAATTTGCTATTAAAACTAAAACAGAATAGCTGTTAGGTTGACTACAATCGGATTCTAATCAAAACGAATTTTATTATACACGTGAAGTAACCAAAAAAAGATGTAACAAATGATTTTTTCTCTTATTTTGGACTGCTTTCGTTGAAATATAAATAATATTTGCAAGAAATTATTGTACATTTAATTTTTTATTTGTTAGTATACGCTTTAAAACTTGAAAGAAAACGTTTTATAGCGTTTGTTAAATAGCACTTATTTAAAAATTTTATAGTTTTTAACAACGATTCAATTCAGACAGTAGCGAAAATTTCTTTTAAATATATTTACATATTTTTAGCAAAGGTAAAAATGTGCTATTAGAAACTAAACAGAATAGATTTTATGTTGACTACAATCGAATTTTGTCGAAAAAGAAATGAAATCTACACAAGAAGTAACCAAAAATAGTTGTAAAAAACGAATTTTTCTATTTATTTTAAATGTAGTTGTTGAAATATAAATGATATTTGCTACATTTTATTCGACATAACATTTTTTATTTTTTAGTATGCGCCTAAAAACTTGATAGAAAACATATTAACGCTTTTTTCAT
>NW_014570244.1:0-1920 GCF_001313835.1 Polistes canadensis
CAAATCCTTTTCTGTTTGAATGTAAGTACTTAACTCATCAATATCTTATTATTTTTAATAAAAGTACTTTGTTTATAAAATTACTTTCGATTGAAAAAAAATAACCTAACACATTAGATCTCTTTCCATTTGAATTAAAGAACTCAACTAATTAAATCTCTTTCTATTTAAAATCTAAAATCTAATTATCAATATTCTTGTTTAAACAATATATTAATATATAAAATTCAAATGGAGTAAAAGACAGTTAATAAATTGAATAAACTATTTACATTGACCTTGTTGAACGTTTAGTCCCTTACTGGGGACTTCCTCAGCAACTAAAAATTTTTTTATTATGACTTATTAAAAGATATAAACATTACAATGAATAAACTCTAATTTTTTACCACGATTACTTAGTTCACGCGTCAATACATATTATTTTATTTTCAGAGTCATACATTACAATAAAAACTTAACATATTACAATATAATTTAATCCTAAAAACCCCTTATTTTCGTCACACGTTATCATATACTGAATTCTATCTAGACTAGTGTTTAATAATCTAGGTATATTCCGTATTATGATGTCCTCTATCAGTGCGTCCTGTTAWGATAATTAAATTTTAAAATTTCACTATAGATGTTGTTTAGATTGTTCGTTTCTTTCCTGTAATTTACTGTATTGTTATTTGTTATATGGTACATTTTGCCTATATTTCTTTTGTACCAATTGTCTTCTCTTTCTAAAATGGTTGTCTCTTCAAATTTAAACTTGTGTCCTGTTTTAAAATGGTGCTCAGCTAACGCAGTAGTATTATTCTTTCGGTCATTCGTAGGTTTACGATCATTCATATGTTGTTCTAATCTTTTTTTTAATTTTTGTTTAGTTTTTCCTATGTAGCATTTGTCACATTCACATAGTATTTGGTAAACTAGGTTCGATTGATCTAGTTTATCAACCTTGTCTTTTAGTTTTGTGAATATTTAATTTATTTTACCTAAGTTATAAAAAACTAGTTTTACGTTAGTATTTCTGAAACATTTTTTTATTTTATTCGATAATGGTTTGATAAACGGAAACCTAATAATGCTTTTGTTATTCAGTTCTTTTACTTTCTTCTGTTCTCTATCTAATTTAAACTTACAAAGCACTATGTGTATGAAACTCGTTGGGTAATTGTTTTTCTTTAAGATTAGTTCTATTCATTCCTTATTTTCTTTATGAAATTTCTTACTACTTAACGTCAGTGCTCTAAATAATTGACCTTTAATGAGCCCAATTTGTTGACTCATTGGATGATTCGAATTGTAATTTATACATCTACCAGAGCTGGTAGGTTTCACATACTAGTTCGTTACAATGGAACCGTCTTTATTTCCTATAATATGCATATCTAGGAAGGGTAAGGTTCCATTATTTTCTACCTCTATTGTGAATTGGATTTTATTATTGACACTATTGAAGGTCTTAAGTGTTTGGTCTATTCAATCCTTAGGTATTGCTGTGACAATGTCATCAACATAAAACTTCAGGAAAGGAACTGAAAAAGGCAACATGCCTTCAATATTTTTTAGGATATAATTCATCACTAGATTGGCTATCACTGGACTCGCTTGATTACCTATGCTAGCGCCATTCATTTGTTGGTAATTATATAATTTATCAACCCTTTTTCCTTTAGAATAAAATTACTTAACTTATCAAATGTCTTTTAATTTAAATAAAAGTACTCAACTTATTAAATCACTTTCTTTTTGAATAAAAGTACTTCGCTGATAAAAAAGCAGTCAATTTTAATAAAATAACTTTACCTATCGAGTCTCTTTCTATTAAAATAAAAGTACTTAAATTATCAAAACTATTGCTATTTAATTAAATGTACTTAAATGATCTAATCTATTWCTATTTGACTAAAAGTACTAAATTTTTTA
>NW_014570244.1:3158-4497 GCF_001313835.1 Polistes canadensis
ATTTGAATATAGTTATTCAACCAAATAAATCTTTTTTTTTATAATAGAAAGTATTTAATTTTTCAAATCTCTTTCTATGTTTGAGATAGAAAAATAGAAAATTAGTAGATTAGGAGGTTTGAATGAGATGCTTTAGTGGACTGTATTTGTCTTAATTTCTGGTAGAATTTAAGTGGAACAAGATTTTTTAACAAATTATGAACATGTAGTAATGAATTAATGAAACTAAGAGTACAAAAATGAGAGGTCGGAAGGTATATAGAGATGATCAGATTAAAGATAAAGGTTATGAGATTACCTGAGAGGTCGTTAATGCGAGAGAGTATAAAGAGATGAWCMGTCAGARAGACRCAWCACAAGGATGGCCTAAATGAGAAAAAGCGAGAAAGAGATGAGATGGAACGGTGTGAGATGAGAATAGAGCAAGATGAAGCCTATAAGATGGTGCACAATTCTTTTAGATTTCAAAAAGTACGTTTGTATTTAAAGATAGGTACACTACTCGTAAATCTCTTTTTGTTTGAATGAAAGAATTCAACTTATCAAAACCTGTTCCATTAAAATAAAGATATTCAAATAAATATATCTCTTTCTATTTAAATGAAAGTATTTAACTCATAAAATCTCTTTTTATTTAAACTTAAGTACTCAACTCTGTAAATCTTTGTATATTTGTATAAAAGTACTTAATTTATGATATCTCTATCTATTTGAAAGAAAGTATAAGCCTAATCAAATCTCTTCATACTTAAATAAAAGTAATTAACTCAATAAATCTCTTTCCATTTAAACAAAAGTACTTAAATTATAAAATCTCTTTTTATTTTTGTATAAACACTCCACTTATCTAATCTCTTTCTATTTGAAAAATTATTAACTCATTTAATCGCTTTCATTTTGAATGCAAGTACTTAACCTAATAAATCTTTTTCTATTATAATGAAAGTACAAAACTTATTAAATCTTTTTATATTTGATTAAAAATACTCTACCTAATAATCTTTTTCCATTTGAATTAAAGTACTACACTTATTAAATCTCTTTTTATTTGAATAAAAGTAGTTTACTCATCTAATCGATCTCCATTTATATGAATGTACTTAACTCATCAAATCTCTTTCTATTTAAATGAAAGTAATTATCTCATAAAACCTTTTTTTATTTAAATGAAAGTAAACAACTTATAAAATCTTCATCTACTTAAATGAAAGAACTCCACTCATCGTATCTATTTCCATTTAAATGAAAGTACTTAACTCATCAAATTTTTTTTTATTAGATTAAAAGTACTCTACTTATAAAATCTCTTTTTATTTAGTTATAAGTACTTCACTTATTA
>NW_014570244.1:6077-17684 GCF_001313835.1 Polistes canadensis
CGTTTAAATGAAAGTTATCAACACATTTGGTCTCTTTTTATTTAAATAAAAGTTCTTATCTTATCAAATCTCTTTTCACTTTAATGATAGTAAAAAACTTATCTGTTAAATTAATGAAGAAAAATATCCTATAATATAAGTGGTAAAAGTTTATTAAATCTATATATTATATCTATTACAAGTTCTTCCGTGCCACGTGCTATTACTTTTACTTTAACTATGTAATTCTTCTAACAGAGAGCCCTATGCAGCTAATCGCTGTCCCTTATATACTAATCTTACATTGACTAGAGTAGGGAGACTTAAATGTGTGCGTCCCTCTCACGAACTGTAGTACACCAACACATGCTCTTGCGCTTTAGCACATACATTTAACCTTGCAAAAGACAATGTACACATTTCAACACGCCTCCTTACATTCATATTGCTATAGATTTTATAATTCTGAATTACTTTCCTATTATAATTGTAACTCTTTTCTAATTTTTTCAAATTTAATTCGTCCTAATGCTTAAGTGAAAATATCAGCAGGATTTTTATCCGTATTAATTTTAATTACATCAATTATACCTTGTTAATAGTTTTCATTTACGAAATGATAATGTTTTTTAATATATTTTGAATTTTTTTGTAGTATTTCCATATTTACTATAATAATAACAATCGCACCTGCATTATTCACCTAAATTTCAATTGGATTCCTAATTTCTATTAAAACTCATTAAATTCCTATCCATTTCTTTGACAAAGAATGCATTTGTTAATTTGATGTTAGTTTCATTAAAATTTGATGCAAATTTAGCTTTAACATCGCCTACAATAGTTGCTTTAAGTGTACGACCATCTCCTACTTTTACATTAATCGGGTTTTCTAAAGTTTCTGAGTTTACGAAGTATTTATCATTATTTATTATATGGTCGAAACATCCACTATTTAAAATCCATTCTAGCTTATTTTCGCAAATGTTTACCATAATACTGTTATTACCGCTAACCTCTGCTAATGATTTAAAGACCTTAGGTTCAAAGCGATCTTGTCGTTGTTGACTACCTCGTCCTCGGTTGCCTCTGCCTCTGTTTTGAAAGTTGCTGTTTTGTTGTTGTTCATGTATTTACCATCGTACATTTCCCCGCGTTTGCTGTCCTCCTCGTGTACCTTTCCACGAATTTCTATCACTGTACTGATACGTACACAGATATTGAAAATGACCTTGCTTTCCGCATCTATAGCACGTTCTATCTTTTCCTTTTTCTGCTTTGAATACGTTTGAATTTTCGTAAATGCCTCTAGGATTTTGATTTTTACTTTGTCTTTTCCTAAATTCTAATTCTAATTTCGATTTACCAAATTCCACTGTTTTTTCTTTTTCTGGTAACGCATCTACAATATCAAATATATGCGACCAGCTTCCTTGTAGTGTTAACAAAAAATAATTCATCTTATCTTCGTTTGTTACCCTTTCTCTAGCATTTTAAAGTTAGTTTACTAGTTTTTTAAAATTGTTATAAAAATTTGTTGGATTCTCATTGGCATCCATTTTCAAATCAAGTAGTTTTCTCTTACATAATAATCTCACTGCACTACTTTTTACTAAGAAATTTCAATCTAATTTATCAATCATCTCTTTGGCATTTCTCTCAGAAATAATTAATTCTAGTTGTGTATTTGTTACTGTTACGTTCCCGCAATTAAACGAACAACCCCACAAAAATTTTCCTTATTTTCGGCCAGTCCGTAAAGCCGGTACTTTGCCAGGGATCCAGGCTAGAAGAGCCAGCACCCGTAAACTCAAAGAAGAATAAGGTTTACTTACCTTTGGTAAAGTATTAGGATAAACTCCGGATCGAATTTTGCCAAATCCTGATAATCCACGGACCTTACTGCTTCCAAATCGATTGTGTCGATTAAACGGTCACAGGATTTTGGTGTAATATGGGTTTTATTTGTTGGAATAATGTCACTTGTTTTACAGGTAAAACCAAAGTATATTCTTATAAATATTACACAACTGATTACACACAATAACAAAGAAGTCTATCTTCCTAGCTAACTTAATAAAAAGATAATCATTGATGGTCGTTCATAAGAGCGCTTAATACAAATAAAATTCACAGTGTATATAATGTAAGGTGAATTATTATGATTAAAAAAACCGTATTGTAAAACTTAAGATTAGTAATGTTTTTCTAATCGAAAAATTACGTATAAAAATATAGAAAGCTACAGTATACAATGTTATTATACGCATATGTAATTTGTGTAGGTTATAATATGTAAGTAACAAAAATTAAAAATTTTTCGTATAATATTACTATATAATGAATAACATTGGACAACATGCCCCGCTATAAGAAATCGTCACTAAGACGTGACACCTCCCCCCTTAAAGAAAGAAGCACGAAAGAGTCCCCTGTTGAGTGCTTTGTAAAGCATCAAATCTATTAATGACTTCGTTTTCCAAAGCAAAACGCACGTGCTTATTGGGTGGATCCGTTTGTGAGGCGCTCGCCGCCGTGGACTCCTGGGCGTTGTCCCCCGTGTCGTTTTTATCTCCTGGCTGTCCTGTTGTTCTTTTTTAAGCTCTGCTGCTTCCGCCTGTGGCCTCGTACTTTTGCCGCTCTTAGTATTTTTCATGTGCAGGAGCAGGTTTGTTAGAGATCCCAAAATGGCACCAATCAAATGTACACTCCACCCGTAATCATTATGGAGCGCATAACCCCGTAGCACTGAGTCTATAATGAGTTTTATAAACTTAAAAATTACAATCAGTACCAAAATAGCTGAACTAACCGAACCGAACTTTAAAAGACCCGTCCACATACGCGAGGCGACGTTTTACGTCAGTTTTACTAGTTCACTCTCACTCACTAAGTAAACAATGTCTAGGCTGTTTCCTTAAATTTTATTGCCCGCGGCTCCTCTAGCGAAATTGTTTATTACGAAGGGCTGCTCAATAGGAAACATTAGATGATCACGCAAGTTTTCCAAGTCCTTTTGCGAGTAAATACCGCTCGTGGCGAGAGAACATGCGTCGGTATACTTCCATTTCATTTTAACCTCCAGTGTTAACATATGTGGCTCTCTAGAAAAAGTTAATTTAGGTAAAAGCTGGTACAACGTTCCTTCTACAAAGTATTCTAGAGGTAGAAGAGGATTACAGGGCTCCTGCGTGCCCCCGTTTACTAAAATTCTAGATGTTAGTCTTAAAAACATGCTGACGTTTTGGTGCAGCACAGGCAATTCTCGGTAACCTCCCTCTGTGTGACTAATTTTTACAGGCACCGGAGTACACTTGACGATGTGAGCTACCTTACCTCCGACGACCGCAAAAAATCCCGGTTTCTTCATAATAGGGCTTGCGAAGACGTCGGGAAGAACGTATGCCAAGGCAAGTGCGTTTTTAATTACTTGCCTTTTCAAGCTGCATCTTTGCTGGAGTACACTTTACGGTAATGTTTCTCAACGTTCACGAACTTGGAATTAACGTAGGCAAATATATCGATGTTATTAAATATGATTGTCTCCCCTGTTGTAAACGTTTTTCCCTTTTTGGGTTTCCAAAATGAACAACTTTAAATGTTCAGTCGTTATTAGCGTGTACCCACACAGATGATGTTCGTCCTTCCTGATTAAGGCAAATACCGTTTCCCTCTCAATAACAGTGTACATAGTAGCTGAATTTTTTTTCTCCACTATTGATGTAACTTTTGTCGCCAGACCTTTGTACAACGCAGTATACTGGTCGAATCTGCAGGATGAAGAAGAAAACACTGTCCAAAAAGCAGATCCATTTTGGTCGGTGAGGCAGAAACCTTTGAAAAAGGTGCAACCAATGTGACCTTTCAGAGAAATCAGGTCTTCCCTTATTTTTATTGCGTTAGTGTACGTTCTGATGTTTGGGCGTATAGTACCCTGTACAATAACGCTGTCCCAAGTGCCAATGGCATCAGAGTATTGAGTTCCAAAGCATCTGCCATCGGTCCCCACTGATCCAGCTAAAGTTATGCTCCGGTAATCCGTGGTATTAACCTTAAGGCCACTCACTTGCGTAAAAGAATTAAAAGCGAACGTTCCAGTGTTGATTATAGATCCGCACACATCCGACGATATGTCGATTAGATATATCTGACGCCCATTATGGACAGCAGAGATGTGCGAATTCATACCGCAGTAATAAATTGTTTGATCTATCTCAATTCGGCACTAGTAAACTGTTGTTTTACTATAGTCTTGTAACTGCAATAGCTGAACGTATGTGGTTGTCTTTGTCGACGTTAGTGTGGGGAAGTTGCAATCCCCCGTACCAAGTAGCGAAACGGTGATAATGTTAGCAGCTGCTCCTCCGCAGTCATATCCAAGTAGTGCGGTCGTCGTACAGATGAATGTGGCTACGACGATGGTGATTTTGACGTACATATTTCCTTGAAACCAATGTTGATTCAATATAAATTTTAATAAACTATATTTAAATGCGAACTAATAGCAACTCGTCTCAAGCTTGTTTAGCGTATCATTGCATGATCGATGATAGCGTTAAGCAACTCCAATGAACCTTTCTTAAAAAAACGAATAGTAACAAATTGTATTAGGCTTCGTAACTCATTACAACATTTCCGTAAAAGCTGCCGTAGTTAATCACAGTTTAACTTCATTTTAATAACAAGAATGATTTTGTCGAAAGTAAATTTACAAGTTTGAATCGTTCATGAAGTTCGAGAAAAATTAGGTGCTAAACAAATTTATAAAGTTACGAGGTTAACCACTAAGTAATAATAAAAAAAAATTAAAAATCAATTTAGTAGATAGCTTGAGAGGAGTTGAGATTCCTTGATGTCGAGATTGACTGACTATTGCGTACAGAAGGTATCCCTTTTTAATTTGCTCGCTTATAGATACTGGTTATAAATCGTCTATAATAAGCTATGCATCTGTCTACGTAGCGCCCCTAATGTAGAGAGGGAGATTTCCCCAATTACACTACCTTTAACTGTATATAAAAAGAAAAATTTACTCCAGCACACATACTTAGTAACTATGAAATTATAAAAACAATATCAAGTCTAAAAGTATTAGTTAATATTACGAAATAGTAGGCTTATTTTGCACAGATTTTCACTTTATCTTTGTGAACAATTCTGGTCCTATTCTTGTAACTAATCTTTATATTATTTTTAGGAAGAACTTCGAGAATTTAGTATAAGCCGGTGTATTGATTTCCTAATTTAGATGTTGGCTGCTTTTAAAGATAAACGTTCTGACCAACAACGAGATTCTAACCACGAGCCTTACGATCATATTAAACTTTGAATCCTTTTTTTGTTTCAACCAAATTCTGTCTTGCCACAACTGGCGAACAACGTATCTTATGAACTAGATCCAGATAATATTTAAGATATGTGTTATCGAGATTTCCATTCGTATGTTCGTTTTCGGAGGGGATATTAGCTTGTTTGCCAAAGACTAGCTCATGAGGAGTGAATTTCGTCCCCTCATGCATGCTTGTATTRTAAGAGAACATAGAATGTGTAAGCTATTCATCTCACTCTCGATTATTTTTAATGAAATGTTTTAAATATTCGATCAAGACAATGTGTGATCGCTCTAAAGAACCATTTGATTGCGGATGAAATGCTGTAGTTCTAATCTGTTTGCATTTATACTGTCGTGCAATAGACTTTAAAAGAGAACTAGTGAAATTAGTCCCCAGGTCTGTAAGTATAATTTTTGGGGCACCAAATATATTACAAAAATTTTGAAATATTCCATTCGCAATATCGACTGATTTTGCTGCTTTAAGAGGTACAGCAATAAAAATTTTAGTCAAGAGGTCCTGTATAGAAAGAATAAATTTGTTATCAGTTTTTGTTTCTGGTAATGGCCCGACTATATCCATAGCAACCTTGTCGAACGCAGCTTCCAGCGTATCAGTGATAATCATCAGTTCTTTTGACTTTATTTGGGTTAATTTTTTTATTTGACAACTTTCGCAGTTCCCTACGAACTCTTGAATATCTTGTTTCATGTTCCTCCAAAAATATTTTTTGCGAATTCTGGCATAAGTTTTAGTAACTCCCTTATGTCCACCGACAGGCGAGGAGTGGCATTCGACAAGTATTTTTTCTCGCTTCTCTGGAAAAGAAATCGTCACCTTTCCAGCACAAATTGTAATTTTGCAAGATTACCAATCGAATGCGTTACCTAATTTTCTTTGAACTTGTTGCCATGATATATTGTCAAAGTAAAAAGTTTTTGCTTTGCTTACTGAGGTGAGACCAAATTCGCTTGTAACGGCGAGCAAAGACTACAACGCCTCTATCAAAATTTCGTACTTTACACTATTTGCACAATGTTCCTTTATTGGAATAGTAATTAAATGAAACCTGCCAATATTAGTAACTTTAGCACGTGCTAAAGTCAAGTCTTTAAGTTTGGGCAGAAGTTTCGATTCGCTTAGAAGTTTTGCACCAGCGTCACACGGCGTGCCTTCTAGATCAGTAAAAATTACTAGATTGTCTCTTCGTAAAATTAATGAGTCTCTTGTTATACCTAAATTTGACGTAAGCATTCGCATGTGAGTATCAACGCGCGCTCGCGACGGGGAACAAAGTATATTGTAATCACTTGTACTCCCCGTGTCAGAGCTTACGTCGTCTGTCTCCCCCGTATTAGTCAGAGATCCAGTCAGGTCGTTGACCTTGCCAGGTGTTACGTCGAGGACGTGTGTACTGTCTATACCGATGTCAATGTCACTGTCTTCGTCATCGGTCTGATTTTTTTTAGGTTCAAATAGTATTAGACGGTCGCCTGAGTCACTTGTACCCACAGGTAATACCTTGCCGATTTCCGAGGGGTTCCTTGATAAAGCGTCCGTATTTACATTTGCAGAACCAGGTCGATAGACAATCTTGTAATTGTAATCTGCCAATTTAAGACTCCACTTAACGAGTCGTGAAGATGGATCCTTAACTAATGTAAATTCTTCACCATACAAATAAGGGCGGAAATAGTTTACTGCGTAACCAAGTGCTAGCAGTTCCCGCTCTACGGTAGAGTAATTAATCTCTGCTTTGTTTAATGTTCGAGAGCAGTATGAAATAGGTATATCTTTGCCGATTGGACCCTGGCTTAAGACTGCACCGGAAGCATCAGTTGTAACATTGAAATGTGATTCAAAATTTGGAAAGGCCAAAATTGGTTCTTTACAAAGTATGTCGCGCAGCGAACAAAACCTATTTTTCTGAGTTTGTCCCCAAACGAAAGAAACGTTCTTTTTCAACAAGTCAGAAAGTAGCTTTGACAATTTAGAAAAGGCAGGTATGAATCTCCAGTAATAGCCAGCGAGACCTAAGAACTCTATAATTGATTTAATGTTTCTTGGTCGAGGAAATTCCTTTACTGCCACCACTTTCTTTAGATCTTGCTTTACGCCATCTCCACTTATTATATGGCCCAAATAAACTATCTCTCGCCTCAGAAATTTGCACTTATCGGGCTGTAACCTTAGATTGGCCCTACGTAGCCTTTGCGCGAGCTTTTCATATTTAGACTCGTGTTTGCTCAGCGATCTAGAGTATAGGACTACGTCATCTAAATACACGAACATTTCTTCGCCCTGCAAACCGGTTAAAACGTAATCCATCAATCTTTGAAATGTTGCAGGCGCGTTTTTAAGACCAAATGGCATTCTGGTAAATTCGTAATGGCCATATGGTGTTGAAAATGCTGTCTTAGCTTGATCTTTGGGATGCCTTTTTATTTAATAGGAACCCGATTTTAAAACTAAGATGGATAAATATTTTGCTGCCTCTAACTGATCAGGTATTTCCGTTATATTAGGAATGGGGTAGGCATCACCTACTGTCTTTTCATTTAAATTACGGTAGTCTATTACCATTCTCCACTTGGGGTTTCCTCCAGAATCCGCTTTCTTTGGAACTATATATAATGGAGAGTTATAAGGCGAAATTGATGGTTTTATTATACCATTTTCTAATAACTCGAATGCTTGACGTAAGGTTTCCTCATTGTGGACAGGTGGAAATCTGTACTGTTTTGTATGCACAGRAACGTTATCGGTCGTAAAAATTTTGTGCCTTAGTATGTCCGTACATCCGAGAGGTTTGCCCGGAAAATGGAAAATGTCTGCGTTGTCGTCTATTAACTTGGAAACAGACCGTGCCTCTTCTGAATTCAGGTGATGGAGGCGGAGAAGTGCTCTGACAGATTCAGCTCAAAAGGATGTAAATGAAGGTTTGGCCTCAAAGGTATTTAATTTAGGACACTCTTTTCCATTCTTTTCGGTGAAAATTGTATGGATAAAGGATAGGATCTCGAACGAGTCAGGAGCATTAATTTTGTTACTAGTATTGGGTCCTGAATTTAGAGGGGTATCCTACCTAAAATCCGAAAGATCAAAACGAGGGATTTCAAACATATATTGCTTTGATGTAGTGTTTGAAATCTTGAAAAATCCTTTACCGTTACAATTTTTAATTAAAGCTTCGGCAGCATAAATACTGACTGAAGGATTCAAGAGGGGCATGTAACCTTCTGTAATTTCCGAGTTTTTAATGTAGCAGTAAGAAATTTTAGACGAACGTGACGGAACGCATATATTTTCGCTACTTGAAAAGGGTACGGACATATTCTTAAAATTCAAACATCCGAGGGAATTATTATTAATAGCGGATCTGGATCCTAAGAAATCCATCTCCAAGATACCGTCAAAATGAATGGGGAAGTTCTCGTCGACTAAATGAAATAAAACGTCTTCCCCGAATATGTGAATAATTAAAGTACCCAGTTCGTTCTGTTTTTCAAGAGTGATTCCTGTCAACTGTAGTAATCCGTCTTGTCAATTTTTGTGGAAGGTTTAATACAATTCTTTTTTAGCAAATTAACCTCGGCGCCAGTATCAATTATAAATGTCACATGACCAGTCAGTCGAGGCGAGAATCCTGTTACACAAGGAGACTCCCACCTTAGATTATATTTTACTTGTTGGTCCCGACTGTCCGGGTCTCTGAACTGGACTGTTTGTACGCTTCCTGGGAGGCGGGAAGCGACCGGCGTCTTTCGGTGCATCCCCCCCCCCCCAAGTTTCCCGAATTTAGATTCTCGATTTTATATTTTAGTTTTTTACATTCGAGAATCAGGGGTCCAAAATTCTTACAATACTGGCATTTCTTTATTGGAATCTCTTTCTTAGGAGGAGCCTTAGGCTTAGTAGGAGATTCAGGTTGGTTAGGAGGTTTTGGCTTAGGTTTGGAGGAGAAAGGGTAACCTTTTTTCTGCCAACAGTTGTCCTCTGAATGCCCGTCTTTTTTACAATAACCACAGTTTATAGATTTGTTAATTGGTTTAACATTTGCGACGCGATTTCCAACCATTAAAGCACCCATTTTACTATCCTCCTCCTTGATTTGCTTGTCTATTTTAAGGAGGCAATTTAAAATCTCGTCGAAATTGCTATAATACTCGAATTTCTATGCCGTCTTATAATCCCGAGGCAAGCTCCTAATGAGCGCATCTAATCCTTATTTTTCGATTTCCAACTTGACCCTGTGTTCAACACGCCCCGAGTTTTTTGTTGTTTCGTCTAAAACCGATTAGGTGAGTTCTTTTACTTGACCAAAATAATCGAGCATATGTTCGCTCGGTCTCATAAACTCTGTAGCAAGCTGTCCCTTATAGTAGTTTGATCCGCGAAAAGGCAGAAACGCGTCTTTTAGTCTTTCTATAAGGTTTTCTACTCCAGTTATTTTAGGACACTCGATTACTAGACACGCGTGACCACTAAGTTGGGAAAGGAGAAGCCTAGCGAGAGATGTTTCCGTTTCGGTTGAAAAACCCGGTCAAAGATTCAAGTGCGCGTGGACGTGCCCTAATAAACTGTGTTACGGAAATATTTTGTCCGTCAAATTTTGGGACATGTTTTATAAGTTCCCGTAACTTTGACGAAGACTGTAAAAAACCGGGAAGAGGAGCAAATATAGCTATTCTCTTCATTTCTCTAATCTCTTGCCTTTAATCCTCGATTTCCTTTTTTAATTTGCACTCACCTTCGGAAAGGTGTGTTATGGGTCTCCGTCTTTGAGCTGTCGTTGGAGAAATGGGACGCGAAGAACTAGGACTAAGAGGTAACGGAACAGAGGAGTCCATCGGAGGATCAGACCGTTCAAAACTCCTTAAACCAGACATATCATCTCCTAAGGATTTTCTAATTTCCTTCTCCTTTACCGCAAGTCTCCGTTCCCTATATTCTAGCTCTAATTCCCGTTTGCTTAGTTCCTCTTGTTTTTCGTTTTTGTCGGTAGATCGTAAGCGTGACTCGTGAGCCCAGCACGGCTTAGTGGGAAGTACCCCCACTCGCGTCCAAATGCCCCCCTCCACTACCGACCACCACCAATTCGTGAGAAAGAAATGCGTCTACTTCCTAGTTTTGCACGTGCGAATAAATATTAGTTACCATCAAGCGCTAAACTGCTGCGTCAGCTGGGAATAGTATTTGCCTCTGAAAAATATCGGTTACTATCAAGCGCTAAACTACTGCGTCAGCTGGGAATGGAATTTGCCTCAGAAAAATATCAGTTACTATCATGCAGCAATTCTTGGAACTCCACGTGCGTCTTATACCCGAGCTAAGAGATTTTCTTTCACGGCACACGTGCCTTTATCACGAGCGTAAGAATTTATGTGCCAGATAACATTATTATTTTATATTAATTTTATTAATAATAAGAATTATTTGTTCTACTGATTGCTAATAATCGTCAAAGTTATTCTTGAATAAATGTAAAGTTTAAATGTTATTCGCAGCAATCATTTACCTATTTATAAATGTTTATAATAATTGTTATAATAACCAAATGTTAATTAACAAACGTCGGTAATTTAGGAGCGCAAAGTCGGTAATGTAGGAGCGCTAAGTCGGTATTACCGACTTTCACCTATCAAAAGACCCGCTTACCGACTTCGGTTGTATGTAATGCAGGTTTCCATATGAACGACAATCAACACACGTTCCTACCATTACCATATGTTGTCAAAAACAGTAACCATTGATGGTCGTTCATAAGAGCGCTTAATACAAATAAAATTCACAGTGTATATAATGTAAGGTGAATTATTATAATTAAAATAATCGTAACGTTAAACATAAGATTAGTTATGTTTTCCTAATTGACAAATTACGTATAAAAATATAGAAAACTACATTGTACAATGTTATTATACGCATATGTAATTTGTAAAGGTAATTATATGTAAGTATCAAAAATTAAAAGTTGTTCGTATAATATGACTATATAATAAATAACATTGGACACCACGCCCCGCTATAGAAAATCGTCACTAGGACGTGACAAAATAAAAGTATTCAACTAAATATATCTCTTTCTATTTAAATGAAAGTATTTACTTTATAAAATCTCTTTTTATTAAAACTTAGGTACTAAACTTAATAAATCTTTGTATATTTGTATAAAAGTACTTAACTTATCATATCTCTATCTATTTGAAAGAAAAAACTCGCCTAATCAAATCTCTTTATACTAAAATAAAATAATAAACTTAATAAATCTCTTTCTATTAAAATAAAAAATTCT
>NW_014570244.1:20024-26639 GCF_001313835.1 Polistes canadensis
TGTAATAAAAGTAATAAAATTATAAAATCGTGATTCATTTAAATAAAAGTACTTAACTTATCAAATCCATTTCTATTTGAATGAAAGTACACGACTTATCAAATCTCTTTCTATTTGTATAAAAGCACTAAACATATACAATTTCCTTTCATTTAAATGAAAGTACTCAATATATCAAATCTCTTTTTTTTCAATAAAAGTATGTAACAAATTAAATCTTTTTCTATTTGAATTAAAGAACTCTGTTCTTTAAATCTCATTCTATTTAAACGAATGTATAACTCATCAATTCTTTTTCTATTTGAATGCAAGTTCTTCACTCATTAAATCTTTTTCTATTTTAATACAAGTGGTTGCGTATCCTGCGCAACGAGTGAGTAGGGCGGAGCGCTGGGGCGTGTACGGCCCTGCTAAGGCGTAATACACGTGCGACAAAGCAGTATCGTTGTTTTTAATGGTAACTACGGTAGCGTCAAGAAGTTAGCAAGGGCTCCTTTGTTTTCTAGCTCGCGTTTTCTTATTACACTTATTACGCTAATCATACGTATCAACAACCGCGTTATCCTCAGGCTTATCTGTGAATTGTCTAGAATGACATCGATTTTGTATAAAGTTCAGTGCGTTTGTGCGCCTATTATTACTCGTGATTTATCACGCATGATTCATAGCTCGAAATTTATCAAACGTACAAAAGCTGAGACTTGCGAGAACTACTTCGAGGAGAACTATTTGTATTGCGAAATACTACATCATTTAGGTTAAGCTAGCGACAAGGGACAAAGGCGGTCCTGCACGTAACTAAAATTATCCTGATTTGTACGGATTCTTCAAAAAAGTTTTTACCGGAGTTTTTATGCCAAAAGGCTTTTTCTGGACGAGCAAAAAAAAGCGTACTTTTTAGTACTGACTGAGCCTAAATATATTTGTAACTGTGTTTTGTTTTTCTATCGTCCTTCCTATTAATAAAAAATCTCGATATTTCCTGTAAAGGCATTCTTCGATTCACTACAATCCACTGAAGTACCGATTAAGAAATCGGTCGCATCAACATTTTTGGTCCTTCGATCCGGATTGGGAGCTTCTTCATCACTCTTCGTCTGGCGTCTATTGTGCATAAAGTCTTCTTTAACGGAGGAGAAAGAGGCAATGAAAGACTTCCGATCGAGCAACAAAGGAGGTATTGCGTCATCACTACAAGCCGAGAAGCTGCTATTGTTTTGTTGCGTAAGTACGTTGCACGGGACATTTTTTTCAGGGGATTTACGTGAATTTTGTAATTTCTGTTGCTTAATAGTTCTTTAAAGTCGTTTTTTTCCCCTTTTTTCTCTTTTTAATTTCGCTTTTTGTCGTGAAAAGGCCTTGTTTGAGTAGAGCACGTGGTGATGTCGAGCGCGTTGTACGGAAATTCGAGTATGTAAAGAAAGAATTCGCGCAATTTCAAAATGCGGTGAGCGAGATGGATCGTTCCTGCCCGCGCGATATAAGGAAATCAAAGCTTATAATTTCCAAACTTAAAAAGATTGTAGCAATATTTAAGAAGTCGATAGAGAAAACTTCTGGTGATACGATGGAAACGTTGGTTGACGAAATTTACAATCATGTCGAGTCAGTCATCGATGCAAAAGCGGATGCGGAGTTGATCATGAATAGAGCTTAATCAGTAGCCACAAAAGATACAAATTCGCCCATTACGAGTCTGTCTTCTCTAGTTAGAACTACGGTAAGCAGTCAGTCCGTAGATAGCATTTACAGAATACCGACGGTACAATTACCTCATTTTTACGGGCAGCATGAAAAATCACCGAGTACGGCGGACACGTTTTAATCAATGACAGGAGATAATCCCGCGCTTTAAGATATACAAAAGTTTGCATTTTTAAATTAATGCTTATCAGGACCCGCCGCGGAGAAAATAAGAGTTCTGGAAATTACCGCGGATAATTATCCGATTGCGTGAAAGACCTTAGTCGAGTGTTATAACAATCAGTTATTATTCATAAATAAGCACGTGCGAGCTATTTTAGTATGTCCCCGGAACGACAGTGACTTTTGCTCGTCTTTAATTGCCGCGTCTGATACGCTGAATTCCAATTATGAGGAATTAGTAGCGACTAAAAAAGTGTTTGTCGATCGTCTTTAATGAGAACAACTGTACTCCTGAGATGCTTTTCCAACGGTAAACGAATTTGTAATAGTCTCGCGCGATCTGGGAAATGCGCTAGTAAGCTTTAAGCCGGCAAAGCATTCTAAAACGATTACCAATAGCAAAAGGAACGCGCTGTTAGGACCCGAGAGGAATTTTCGTTTAAAGCACTTAATGCGTAACGAGCAGCGTTTTAATTCTCTGCGAAATTTGCCGCGAAGTTTCGATCGAGGACAAGTTTAAGCGTATTCCACAAGCGCGACTGTTTCGTGGGGCATATGTAGCGAGAGGAATAAATCATCGGAGTGTGAGCAGCTACTGAGAGCGGAGCCCGAGGAGCGCAGAAGATCGTGGTCAACGCCAGTTTGTGTTGTAATTGTTTACAAGCTGGTCACCGCGTCTACACAGGTATTAAGAATGACTGCTGCAGAAAGTGCAAGAGCAGGCATCATGAGTTGTTACATGTAAACGAGGCCGTTACAGAGTGTGCAACAACGGGCATCACGAGTTTTTGCGTTTAGACGGCATCGGCGGTGCAGAATGCACATGTAGATCTCCATCACTCGCAACACACCCTCGCTGTTACTTACTGCAGTGGTGCACTTGCTGGATCGCGACGGCAGGCCGCACGAGTGTCGTGTGCTCCTTGATTCGGGTTCCGAAACACATTTTTTAACAACCCGGTTCGCGAATCTTTTGCGAATAGACAAACGGGACGCGAACGTACCTATTTCTGGCGAAAACCAAACGAAATCTCGAGTCAAAAAGGCAATCTTAGCAACGTTAAAATCGCGGACAGAAAATTATGCGGTAGAAATACAATTTTTATTATTACTCACTATAAAGAATAAGTTGCCTTCACAACGAATTTCGCGAGAAGAATTGACTATACCGGTAGGGATCTAATTGGCAGATCCCAAGTTTTGTGAGCCCGCGAATATTGACGCGATTCTCGGTGTCGAAATTATTGCTTCACTATATCGCGCAGGACAGAGCATAAGGTTAAATGAAAATTTAAGGGCCCAAAAAACTGTAGTAGGATTGCTTGTCATAAGCACAGGAGCCACGCGTACCAGAGCGTTAATTGCCACACGGCCACGGTAGACTTAAACTTACAATGGGAAAAAGTTTAGAAGATTAAAGAATTAGCTGAGAGTAGTATTAGGTCGCACGAGGAAAATTTGTGCGAACCACATCATAAAAACAACACGCGACGGGATGATACTGGCAGATATATAGTGAGACTGTCATTTAGAGAAGAAAATAAGTTAGGAGATTCGTATACGTGCGCGTTACGAAGAATTCACGCCTTATAGCGATCATTATAGCGCTAGCCGGAAATTAGAAATGAATACATTAAATTCTAATCTGAATATAAAGAACTAGGTCACATGACAAGGATAGAAGGGGGACTCCACGAAGAAAGATTCTATTTACCGCATCACGCTGTATTAAAGCATACTAGTCTTACGACCAAATTGCGAGTAGTGTTCGACGCGTCGTCTAAAACCAGCAACGGGAAATCTTTGAATAACGTATTAATGGTAAGCCCAAATATACAGGAAGATCTGTTGGCACTTTTAGTAAGATTTTGATCACGCGCTATCGCTATTACCGCGGACATTGCGAAAATGTATCGACCGATAATAATTGACCCGCGCGATCGCAAAAACCAAACTATAATTTGGCGTCGACAGGAAAGTAAGCCTTTAAAAGCATGTAAATTAAATACAGTAACTTATGAAAACGACTCCGCGTCATTCTAAGCAGCACGCACTTTACATCAATTTACGAGCGACGAAGTTTACAGATTTCTGAGAGCTGCTATCGTTCTTAAAGAAGATTTCTATGTAGACTGCATTGCTTACCAAGCCGAAATCAAGTTAACTGCATACTAGATTAATAATAATCGAGATCCTGTAAAAGAAAAAGATTGTAACTCACGCAAAGGTAGCTACTCCATTCAAACTATTTAGGCGGTACCCCTTGTTCCTCAGATTAAAGCGCCTTATCGCGCATTGCGCTAGATTGGCACGTAACTCGCGCAATTTAAAAGAGAAAAGAACAATAAGTGAGTTAACAGTAGACAAAGGGAAAGGCGCAAAAGTAATCTCGATTAGATTGATACAGAAAAAAGCATTTCCCGAGATCATCAAATTGATTTACCCTCGAAAAGAGGTTACCGCATCATTCTTCGTACTTAGCCCGTTTGTAGACAATTTAGGAATATTAAAAGTTTGAGGTAGATTTGCAAGGAGCATATTGCCATACAAGCAAAGGAATCCCGCAATTTTACCGAAAGACCATACACTTACAAACGCGATAATACGCGAAAAGCACAATTAAATAGATAACGGTTGCACGCAAGTTACTTTAAACGCACTTCGCTAATCGTTTTAACCAATAAACGGGTGAAGCAGCGTTAAACGCGTAATATATAAATGCATTACTTGTCAACGTTTAAAACCCGCTACGCCGCAATATTCGATAAGTGATATATCTGCTAGTCGTCTTCTACCAAATCGTCTGTATCTCCACACTGGCGTGGACTTTTGCCGACCGTTATTCATCATGGAAAAGCCACATCGGAACTTTGGTCGCGCTAAAATACATGTAACGGTATTCGTCTGCTTTAGCATAAAGGCCGTTCATTTAGAACTCGTGAATGATCTGACGACTGAAGCATTTTTAGCAGCTTTGCGTAAATTTATGGAAATTTTCGGACATATATTTCGACAACGCGACTAATTTCGTAGGTGCGGTTTACGAACTAGAAATACGCGTCTCGCGAAGTTTGGTAAAGGAAGGGATCAAGTATCATTTCATCTCATCACGTTTTCCCCATTTTAGAGGTCTCTAAGAGGCGGCCGTAAAATCGTTTAAATATCATTTAGTTCGAATTATAGGCGAGACATTGCTATATTACGAGGCATTATTAGCATACGTCCTCGTGATAAAGGCAATTCTTAACTCGTGTCCTATCACGCCTCTGTCTAATGACCCGAATGATTTGCGCGCTCTTACACCTGGACATTTTTAAATTGAAAATTCGTTTACGAGTTTGTCAGAGGACGAATACAGGGATATACTATCCTAGCGACTTTCGCAATAGCAGCACGTACAGCAGATAAGACAGCATTCTTGGAACCGATGGAATAAAGAATATTAGAACGAGCAGACGGTCCGTAAAAAATAATACAAAGGCACAACATATGAAATAAGCCTGGGTACGCTAGTCATCCTGCAAAAAGGTAATTCCCCAATAATTAAAGAGCTATTAGGACGTGTCGCGGAAGTACATAAAGGAGCCGACAGTATAGCACGCGTGGGGAGAGTAAAAACTGCCAACGGTCTTGTAAAGCGCGGTATTAAACTTCTTTCTCCTTTGCCAAGCGTTTAAAAAAAAAAAAATTTTTTTTTGTAATTTAGTAGCGTTAATTACTAAATATGTATTGTAATATGCGGCTAGCAGTATGTATATTGTTTATAATTTGTATTTTAGTGTGTGCATTTTTTTTAAATGTTGAACAATGCCTGTTCAAGGAAAAAGTATGTGGCGTATCCTACGCAACGAGTGAGTAGGGCGAAGCGCAGGGGCGTGTATAGACCTAGCAAGGCGTAAAACACGTTCGACAAAGCAGTATCGTTGTTTTTGTTGATATCTACGGTTGCGTCAAGTTGTTTGCAACAGCTTTTTTTTTCTTCTAGCTCGCGTTTTCTTATAACACTTATTACGCTAATCACATGTATCGACAACCGTGTTATCTTGGGGTTTATCTGTGATTGGTCCAGCATGGCATTGCTTTTTTGTATAAAGCCCAGCGCGTTTTTGCGCCTATCATTGCTCGTTATTCATCACGCGTGTTTCATCGTTTGAGATTTATCTAACGTACAAAAGCTGAGGCTTGCGAGAACTACTTTAAAGAGAGCTATTTTTATTGCGCAATACTACATCGTTTAAGTTCGGCCAGCGGCAAAAGAACAAAGGCGGTCCTGCACGTAGCAAGAATAATCCTGATTTGTACGAATTCTTTGTAATTGTTTCAACCAGAGTATTTATGATGAAAGGCTTTTCCATGACGAGCTAAATAAAGCGTACTTCTTAGTACTGACTAGGCTCAAATATATTTGTTATTGTGTTTTATTTTCTTTTCGTCCTTTCCATTAATAAGCAATCTCGGTATCAACCGTAAGGAGATATTTCGATTAACTACAATCTACTGGAGTACCGATTAAGGCATCGGTCGCATCAAGAAAAGTACTAAACATATCAAATCTCTTTCCATTTTAATTAAAGTACTCATCTTAATAAACTTCCTTCCATTTAAATAAGAGTACACGACTTATTAAATTTTTTCAATTGGTTTGAAAGTACTTTACATATCAAATTTTCTTTTATTTAAATGAAAGTACTCAATTGATCAAAATGCTAGGCATTTAAATAAAAGTACTAAATTAAATGAATCTATCTC
>NW_014570245.1:0-1167 GCF_001313835.1 Polistes canadensis
AATAGTTCAAATAATATTAAATCTCTTTGTATTTAAATAAAATTTTTAAACTTACTAAATCTTCTTTTTTTTGAATAATAGTGCCTAACTCATTTTATCACTTTCTATTAAAATAATAGTACTTAACTTAATAAATTTCTTTGCCTTTAAATAAAAGTACTTATATCATCTATTTTTTCTATTAAAATTAAATATCAAAACTCAATAAATCTTTTTCTATTTGAATAAAATAACTAATTTTAGTAAATCTCTTACGTTTCGATTAAAAGCACTTATCACATTCAGACTCTTTCCATATAAGTGAAAGTACTAAAGATATCAAATATTTTATATTTAATTGGAAGTAATTAACACATTATATCTCCTTTTATTTAAACGAAAGTACTTAACCTATCAAATCTCTTTCTATTTCAATGAAAGTACTCAACTAGTCAAATGCTTTTCTGTTTAACTGAAAGTACTAAACTCAATTATTTTTTTATATTTACATGAAAGTACTTGGCTCATCAAATTACTTTCTATTAAAATAAAAGTAATTAACTTATCAATTCCTACGCTATTTGAATGATAGTACTCAAATTAATAAATATCTTTCTATTTAAACGAAAGTGCTTAACTTATCAAATCTTTTTCCATTTGCACAAAAGTGTTTCTCCTATCAAAAATTATTCTAGTAGACTGAAAGTACTCAACCTATTAAATCTCTTTCTATTTAAATAAAAGTACTATACTTATCAAATCTCTCTATTTGAATGAATGTACATAAAATTTTATATCTCTTTTTATTTTATTGAAAGTACCTAATTTATTAAACATTTTTTCATTCTAATAAGAGTACTCAATTCATTAAATCGTGTTTTATTTAAAGTGAAGTACTTTACTTACCAAATCTATTTCTATTTATGTAAAAATACTTAAATCGTCATATCTTTTTCCATTCGCATCATAGTACTAAACTCATCAAATCTCTTTCTACTCAAATAAAAGCACTTAGTTTATCAGATCTCTATCCATTTGAATGAAAGTACTAAACAAATCAAATCTCTTTTACTTTTGATAATAGTACTAAACTTTTCGAATTTCTTTTTAATTTAATAAAATTACCTATATAATTAAATCTCTTTCTATTTAGTCGACAGTACACAACTAATCAAATCTTTTTCTATT
>NW_014570245.1:1441-10094 GCF_001313835.1 Polistes canadensis
AATACTCAACTCATCAAATTTTTTTTCATTTAAATGAAAGTATTTAACTCAGCAAATCTTTTTCTATTTAAATAAACTACTTACCTCATTAAAATTTTTTCTATTTGAATGAATTTACTCAACTCATTAAATCCCCTTTGACTTAAATGAAAAAACGTAACATATCTTATCATTTTTCATTTAAATGAAAGTACCAAAAAAATCAAATCTTTTTTCATTTGAATATGAGTAACTAACTTATCAAATCTCTTTTTATTAGATTGAAAGCAATCAATTTATCAAATCTCTTTTTATTTTATCAAAAGTACTAAACTTATTATATCTTTTTCTATTTAAATAAAAGTCTCCAACTCATCAAAATTCTTTCTAGTTACATGAAAGTACTTAATTCATCAAATCTCTTTCGATTAAAATGAAAATATTCAAGACATTAAATCTCTTTCTATTTGAATAAAAGCACTCAATTTAACAAATCTCTTTGCATTTAAATGAAAGTAATAAGCATATTTTTTTTTCCATTTAAAAAAAGGCTATAACTCATCAAATCTCCTTTCATTTTAATAAAAGTACCAAACAAATCAAATCTTTTTCTATTTAAATTAAAGTACTCAATTCTTTAAATCTCATTCTATTTAAACGAAAGTGTAAAACTCATCGATTCTTTTTCTATTTGAGGGCAAGTACTTAACTTATTAAATCTTTTTCTATTTTAATATAAGTTGTTGCGAATCCTGCGCAACGAGTAAGTAGGGCAGAGCGCCGGGGCGTTTACGGCCCTGCTAAGGCGTAATAAACGTTTGACAAAGCAGTATCGTTGTTTATGATAGTAACAACGGTAGCGTCAAGATGTTTGCAAGGGCACCTTTTTTCTTCTAGCTCGCGTTTTCTTTTTACACTTATTACGCTAATCACATGTATCAACAACCGTGTTATCCTCAGGCTTATCTATGATTGGTCTAGCATAGCATCGCTTTTTTGTATAAAGCCCAGCGCGTTTTTGCGCCTAGAATCACTCTTAAATTATCACGCGTTATTCATGGCTCAAGATTCATATAGATTAGAAAGCTGAGACTTGCAAAACTACTTCGAGGAGAACTATTTGTATTGCGAAATACTACACCATTTAGGTTCAGCCAGCGACAAGGGACAATGTCGGTCCTGCACGAAACCAAAATTATCCTGATTTGTACGGATTCCTCGACAACGTTTCAACCAGGGTGTTTAAGCTAAAAGGCTTTTTCCTGACTAGCAAAATAAAGCGTACTTTTTAGTACTGACTAAGCTCAGATCTATTTGTAACTGTGTTTTATTTTCCTATCGTCCTTTCGATTAATAAAAAATTTTGATATTTCCTGTGAGAGAATTCTTCGATTCACTAAAATCCACTGGAGTACCGATTAAGGAATCGGTCGCATCAACATTTTTGGTCCTTTAATCCGGATCGGGAGCTTCCTCCCTACTCTTCGTCTGGCGACTATTGTGCATACAGTTTTCTTCAACGGARGAGAAAGAGGCAACGGAAGACTTCCGATCGAGCTACAAAGGAGGTATTGCGTCATCACTACAATCCAAGAAGCTTCTATTGTTCCAGTGCGTGAGTACGCTGTACGGGACATTTTATTCAGGAGATTTACCTGATTTTTGTAATGTCTGTTGCTTAATAATTCTTTGAGGTCGTGTTTTTTTCCCTTTTTTTTCTTTTCAATTTCGCTTTCTGACGTAAAAATGCCTTGTTTAAATAGAGCACGTGGTGATATCAAGCGCGTTGTACGGAGATTCGAGTATCTAAAGAAAGAATTCGCGCAATTTCAAAAGGTGGTGAGCGAGATAGATCATTCCAGCCCGCTCGATAAAAAAATATTAAAGCTTAGAATTTGCAAAGTTAAAAAGATTGTAGCTATATTTAAGGAGTTGATAAAGAAAACTTCTGGTGAAGCGATGGGAACGCTAGTTGACAATATTCACTATTATGTCGAGTCAGTCTTGGATGCTAAGGCGGAGGCGGAGTTGATCATTAATAAAGCTGAATCAGTAGCCACCTAATACACAAATATGCCCATTACGAGTCTGTCTTCTCAGGTTAGAACTACGGTAAGCAGTCCGTCCGTAGATAGCATTTACAGTATACCGGCGGTACAATTACCTCTTTTTGACGGGCAGCATGAAAAATCGCCGAGAATCGCAGACACGTTTTAATCAGTGATACGACATAATCCCGCGCTTTGAGATATACAAAAGTTTGCATATTTAAAATCATGCTTATCGGGACCCGCCGAGGAGAAAATAAGAGTTCTGGAAATTACCGCGGATAACTATCCGATTGCGTGAAAGACCTTAGTCGAGGGCTATGACAATCCGTGATTATTCATAAATAAGCACGTTGGATCTATTATTGTTGGTCCTCTGATTACTAGTGAATATCTCTTGTCTTTAATTGCTCCGTCTGATACGCTGAATGCAAATTATAGGGCATTAGTAGCGACTAAAAAAGAGTTTGCCGATCAATTTGCTATTGCTGCACATCTTCCGCGAGTAGATCCAGCAACACGTCTTTAATGGGAACAACGGTACACCTGATATGCTTTACCAACAGTAAACGAATGTGTGATATTCTTGCGCGATCTGGGAAATGCGCTAGTAAGCTCCAAGCTGGCAAAACAATATAAAAGGATAAACAATAGCAGAGAAAACGCGGTGTTAGGACCCAAGAGGAATTTTCGATCAAGGAACTTGATGCGTAACCAGCGGCGTCTTAGATCTCTGCGAAATTGGCCGCGGAGTTTCGACCGAGGACAAGTTCAAACGTATTCCACAAGCGCGACTGTTTCGTGTGACATATGTCGCGAGGGGAATAAATCATCGGAGTTTGAGCAGCTACTGAGAGTGGAGCCCGAGGAGCGCAGAAGAATAGTGGGTTACGCCAATTTGTGTTGTAATTGTTTACAAGCTTGTCACCGCGTCTACAAATGTATTAAAAATGTCTGCTGCAGAAACAGCAAGAGCAGGCATCATGAGTTGTTACATGTGAGCGAGGCCGTTACAGAATGTGCAACAACGGGCATCACGTGTTTTTGCGTTCGGACGGCATCAGCGATGCAGAATGCACATGTAAAACTCCATCACTCGCAAACACCCTCGCTGTTACTTACTGCAGTAGTGCACTTGCTGGATCGCGACAGCAGGCCGCACGAGAGTCTTGTGCTCCTGGATTCGGGTTCCGAAGCACATTTTTTAACAATCCGGTTCGCGAATCTTCTGCGAATAGCAAAACAGGACGTGAACGTACCCATTTCTGGCGTAAACCAAACGGAAACTAGAGTAAAACAGGCAATCTTAACAACGTTAAAATCGCGAACAAAAAATTATGTGGTAGAAATACAATTTTTATTATTACACACTGTAACGAATAGGTTGCCTTTGCAACGACTTCTGCGAGGAGAATTAGCTATACCGGCAGGGATCCAATGGGCAGATCCCAAGTTTTGTGAGCCATCAAATATCGACGCGATTCTCGGTGTCGAGATTTCTGCTTCGTTATAACGCGCGGGACAGAGCATAAGGTTAAATGAAAATATAATAGCAAAAGAAATTGTACTAGGATTGCTCGTTATAAGCACAGGAGCCACGCGAACTCCGTAGAGCGTTAATTGTCACACGGTCACGGTAGATTTAAACTCACAATAGGAAAAATATTAGAAGATTGAAGAAGTAGCTTAAAGTAGTATTAGGTCGCACGAGGAAAATTTGTGCGATCCACATTGTAAAAACAACACGCTACGGGATGATATTGGCAGATATATAGTGAGACAGCTATTTAAGGAAAAAAATTAGTTAGGAGATTCGTATACGAGCGCGTTACGAAGAATTCACGCCTTAGAGCGATCATTATCGCGCAAGCCGGAAATTAGAAATGGATACATCAAATTCTTATCCGAATATAAAGAACTAGGTGACATGACAAGGAGTGAAGGGATAAAAGATGATTTCTATGAGGACGACTTTTTAACCCGAGTGCGTACGGTTAGGGAATCAAAGCAAGTCCGCGACGAGTTAATAAGGATAACCGCAGGGGCAGGCATGCATTTGCGGCAATACGCGTCAAATAGCGCCAAGATTCTAAAGGACCTAGATACCGCAGATAATACTATCGTAAATTTAGATTCGTCAGGCACGGTAAAAACATTAGGTATTAATTAGAACGCGGCTGAAGATAAGATAGGCTATACGGTAAAGCGAGCAGCTGATCCATCGAAGATTACTCAGCGCGTTATATTGGTTAAAATTTTGCAGTTATTCGACCTTCTAGGTTTATAAGGACCGGTAGTAATTAACGCAAAAATGATGATGCAACGGCTATGGCAATTAAAGTCAACGTTGGAACAAAATGTCCTAGCCGATATATATAAAATATAGCAAGAATTCCGTCAAAATCTCCAAACGCTTAAGGAGATAAGGTTCGCGCGCAACGTAGCAGGTGATGGAGAAAAACTGGAAATGCACTGTTTTTGTGACGCGAGCGAAAGGGCTTAAAACGTGTGCATTTAAGTTAAAACGTTGGGAAAAAATCGCTTGTTAAGATTAGTCTGCGTTAAATCCAAAGTAGCGCCGCTTAAAATGCAATCGTTTCCGCGCCTAGAAGTCTGCGGCGCCATAATACTCTCGCGGTTCTTTAAGGCCACTAAAAACGCTTTGCGTAGAAATGATTTTCTGCCGTACAATATTTAAGGCGGATTCCACGGTACTTTTGCATTGGCTCAACACTCCGCCTCACACTTTAAAAACCTACGTAGAACATCGCGTAGCTAAAATTCAAGAAAACAAAGCTCGCGAGCTGTAGCGTCATGTATCGTATAAGCATAGCCCCGCAGATTTAACTTCTCGCGGTGTTACACCTGTCGAACTCCGTGAAAGTAAGCATTAGACGTCTGGTCCTGCATAGCTTACCAAGCCGGAATCAAGTTAACTGCATAGAAGATCAGAACCAATCGAAATCCCGAAAAAGAAAAAGATTGTAAGTCACGCAAAGGTAGCTACTCCATTCGAACTATTTAGGCGGTACCCCTCGTTCGTCAGATTAAAGTGCCTTATCGCGTATTCCGCTAGATTCGCACGTAACTCGCGCAATTTAAAAGAGAAAAAAATAATAAGTGAGTTAACAGTAGACGAATGGAAAGGCGCGAAAGTAATCTCGATTAGATTGATACAGAAAGAAGCATTTCCCGTGATCATCAAATTGATCTAGTCCGGAAAAGAGGTTTGCGCATCATTCTTCGTACTTAACCCGTTTGTAGACAATTTAGGAATATTTAGAGTTGAAGGTAGATTGGCATTGAGCAACTTGCAATACGAGCAAAGGCCTTCCGCATTATTACCGAAAGACCATACATTTACAAACGCGATAATACGCGAAAAGCACCATCAAATAGGGCACGGTTATACGCAAGTTACTTTAAACGTACTTCGCGAATCGTTTTGGCTAATAAATAGGTGAAGCAGCGTTAAACGAGTAATATATAAATGCATTACTTGTCGACGTTTAAAACCCGCTACGCCGCCATATTCGATGAGTGATCTATCTGCCAGTAGTTTCCTATTAGATCGTCTGTTTCTCCACACTAACGGGGATTTCTGCCGACCGTTATTCATCAAGGAAAAGCTTCATCGAAACCGTGGTCGCGCTAAAATATATGTGGCGGTATTCGTCTGGTTTAGCATAAAAGCCGTTCATTTAGAACTCGTGAATGATCTAACGACTGAAGCATTTTTAGCAGTTTTGCGTAGATTTATAGCACTTCGTGGAAAATTTTCGGACATATATTTCGACAACGCGACTAATTTCGTAGGTGCGGCGAACGAACTAGAATCACGCGTCTCGCAAAGTTTGTTACATGAAGGGATCAAAAAGCATTTCATCCCCCTACGTTTCCCCCACTTTAGAGGTCTATAAGAGGCGGCCGTAAAATCGTTTAAATATCATTTAGTTCAAATTATAGGCAAGACATTGCTATTTTACAAAGCATTATTAACATACGTCCTCCAGATAGAGGCAATTCTTAACTCGTGTCCTATTACTCCTCTGTCTAATGTCCCGAATGATTTGCGCGCTCTTACACCTGGACATTTTTAAATTGGAAATTCGTTTACGATTTTGCCCAGGGACGAATACAGGGATATACTATCCGGGCGTCTTTCGCAATGGAAGCACGCACAGCAGATAAGACAGCATTTTTGAAACTGATGGAATAAAGAATATTTGAACGACCAGACGGTCGGTAAAAAATGGCACAGAGGCACTGCATACGAAATAAGCCTAGGTACACTAGTCATCCCGCAAGAAGATAATTCCCCCCTAATTAAATAGCTATTAGGACGTTTCGCGGAAGTACATAAAGAAGCCGACAGTATAGCACGCATGGCGAGAGTAAAAACTGCCAACGGTCTTGTAAAGCGCGGTATTAAACGTCTTTCTACTTAGCCAAGCGTTTAATAAAAAAAAAAAAAAAATTTTTTTTTTGTAATTTAGTAACGTTTATTACTGAATATGTATTGTAATATGCGGTTAGCAGTATGTATATAGTCTATAATTTGTGTTTAAGTGTGTGCAATTTTTTTAAATTTTGAACAATGCCCGTTCCAGAGGAGGTATGTGGCGTATCCTACGCAACGAGTGAGTAGGGCAAAGAGCTGGGGTGTGTGTAGCCCTACCAAGGCGTAAAACACGTGCGACAAAGCAGTATCGTTTTTTTTGGTAACCACGGTAGAGACAAGATGTTTGCAAGAGCTCTTTTTTTCTACTAGCTCGCGTTCTTTCACTACGTTTATTACGCCAATTACACGTATCGACAGCAGCGTTATCTTCGGGATTATCAGTGAATGGTCCAGCATGGAATCGCTTTTTTGTATAAAGCCCAGCGCGTTGTTGCACCTATCATTACTCGTTATTCATCACGCCTGACTCATCGCCCGAGATTCATCTAACGTAAATAACCTGAGACTTGCGAGAACTACTTCAAAGAGAACTATTTTTATTGCGCAATACTACATCATATAAGTTCGGCCAGCGACAAAGAAACAAAGGCGGTCCTGCACATTGCAAGAATTATCCTGATTTGTACGGATTCTTTGTCAACGTTTCAACTAGGGATTTTTATGCTGAAAGGCTTTTTTTCCCGGAAGAGCCAAATAAAGCGTACTTCTTAGTATTGACTAGGCTCAAATATATTTAATATTGTCTTTCATTTTCTTATCGTCGTTCCTATAATTAAACAATCTCGATGTCAACCGTGAGGAGATTTTTCGATTCACTTCAATCTACTAGAGTACCGTTTAAGGCATCGGTCGCATCAAGAAAAGTACTAAACATATCAAATCTCTTTTCATTTTAATTAAAGTACTTATCTTATTAAACCTCTTTCCAGTTGTTTGAAAGTACTTTACATACCAAATTTCCTTTTATTCGAATAAAAGTACTCAATTCATAAAATTTTTTGGCATTTGAATAAAAGTACTAAATATAAATAAATCTATCTCAATTTGAATTAAAGTACCAAACTTATCAAATCTCTTTTCATTTAAATAAAAGTTCCCAAAAAATTACACTTCTTTTCTTTTGAATAAGAGTTACTATCTCATCGAATCTCTTTTTATCTGATRAAAAGTACTTAATTCATGAAATCTTTTTCCATTTTACTGAAAGTACTCACTCATCAAATCATTTTCTATTTAAATGTAAGTACTTAACTAATCAAATATTTTTTTATTAGAATAAAAGTACTTAACTTATCAAATATCTTTAAATTATAATTTAGGTACAAAATTCATCAAATCTCTTTCTATTTGAATGAAAGTACACGACATATCAAATCTCTTCCTATTTCAACAAAAGTACTATGAACATTATATCTCTTTTCATTTTATTAATAGTACTTAACTCATCAAATCTCTTTTTATTTGAACGAAGGTACTAATTACATCAAATATCTTTCCATTTAAATAAAAAAACCCAAGACAATAAATCTTTTTTTATTTGAATGGAAGTACTTAATATATCAAATTTATTCGATTTTAGTAAAAGTACTACATTTATCAAATTTCTTACTAATTAAATTATAGTACTAAATTTATTAAATCACTTTCTATTTAAATAAAAGATCTTACGATACCTAACTTCTTTCTATTTAAATGAAAGTACTTATCCCATCAATTTTCTTTCTAATAAAATTAAAGTACTCTACTCATCAAATATCTTTCCGTTTGAATAAAAGTACAAAACCTATCAAAAGTCTTTTCATTTAAACAAAAGTACACATCTTATAAAATCTCTTTCAATCTGAATGAAAGTACTTAACTCATCAGATTATTTTCAATTTAAATAAAAGAACCATTCTTATCAAATCTTTTTCTATTTAAATGATAGTACCTTACTTATCAAACATCTTTCAATTTGGATAAAAATACTTCACTCATCAAAACTCTTTCCATTTAAATAAAAGTTCTCAATATAATAAATCCCTTTTTTTTGAATAAATGTACTTAAACCATTTAATCTCTTACTATTTAAATAAAAATACTTAACTTATCAAATCTAATTTTGTTTAAATGATAGAACTTAACTCATAACATATCTTTCTGTTTTATTAAAACTAGAAGACTC
>NW_014570245.1:10214-14357 GCF_001313835.1 Polistes canadensis
GTACCGATTGAGGCATCGGTCGCATCAACACTCTTTTTATGGAAATGAATGTAGCTAACTCATCAAAACTCTTTTTATTTGATTAAAATTACTCAATTTCTTAAATCTTTTTTCATTTTAACGAAAGCATTTAACTTATCAAATCTTTTTCTGTTTGAATATAAGTACGTAAATCAAGAAATATTTTTCCATTTAAATAAAAGTACTAAGCTTACCAAATCTCATTTCATTTAAATTTAAGTACTCTACTTATCAAATCCATTTCTATTTGAATGAAAGTACACGACTTATTAAATCTCTTTCTATTTGTTTAAAAGCACTAAACATATACAATTTTCTTTCATTTGAATGAAACTACTCATTATATCTAATCTTTTTCTAATTCAATAAAATTATAAAACAAATCAAATGTTTTTATATTTAAATTAAAGTACTCAATTCTTTAAATCTCATTCTATTTAAACTAATGTATAAAACTCATTAATTCTTTTTTTATTTGAATGCAAGTACTTTAAATAGTAATTAAGTCTTTTTCTATTTTAATAAAAGTTGTGGCGTATCCTGCGCTACGAGTAAGTAGGGCGGAGCGCCGGAGCGTGTACGGCCCTGCTAATGCGTAATACACATGCGACAAAGCAGTATCGTTGTTTTTGATGGTAACTACGGTAGCGTCAAGATGTTTGCAAGGGCTCCTTTTTTCTTCTAGCTCGCGTTCTCCCACTAAATTTATTACGCTAATCACACGTATCGATAGCAGCGTTATCTTCGGGCTTATCAGTGAATGGTCAATCATGGCATCGCTTTTTTGTATAAAGCTAAGCGCTTTCTTGCGCCTATCATTACTCATTATTCATAACGCGTGATTCATTGCTCGAGATTCATCTAACGTAGAAAACCTGAGACTTGCGAGAACTACTTCAAAGAGAACTATTTTTATTGCGCAATACTACATCATATAAGTTTTGCTAGCGACAAAGGAACAAAGCACGTGGCAAGAATTATCCTGATTTTTACGGATTCTTTGTCAACGTTTCAACCAGGGTTTTTATCCTGACAGGCTTTTCCCAGACGAGCCAAATAAAGCGTACTTCTTAGTACTGACTAGGCTCAAATATATTTGTTATTGTGTTTCATATTCTTATCGTCCTTCCCATTAATAAACAATCTCGGTATTAACCGTAAGGAGATTTTTCGATTCACTACAATCTACTGAAGTACCGATTAAGGCATCGGTCGCATCAAGAAAAGTAATAAACATATCAAATCTCTTTCGATTTTAATTAAAGTACTAATCTTATTAAATCTTTTTCAATTTGTTTCAAAGTACTTTACAAATCAAATTTCCTTTTATTTGAATAAAAGTACTCAATTCATCAAATTTCTTGGCATTTGAATAAAAGTACTAAATTAAATAAATCTATCTCAATTTGAATTAAAGTACTAAACTAATCAAATCGTTTTTTATTTAAATAAAAGTTTCCAAAAATTTACACATTTTTCCTTTTGAATAAAAGTTACTAACTCATCAAATCTCTTTTTATCTGATAATAAGTACTTGATTCATGAAATCTTTTTCCATTTTACTGAAAGTACTCAACTTATCAAATCATTTTCTATTTAAATGTAAGTACTTAACTAATCAAATATTTTTCTATTAGAATAAAAGTACTTAACTTATCAAATATCTTTACATTTTAAAGTAGGTACACAATTCATCAAATCTCTTTCTATTTGAATGAAAGTACACGACATATCAAATCTCTTTCTATTTCAACGAAAGTACTATACACATTATATCTCTTTTCATTTAAACAAAAGTACTCATCTTATAAAATCTTTTTTAATCTGAATGAAAGTACTTAACTTATCAGATCATTTTTATTTTAATAAAAGAACCTTACTTATCATATCCTTTTCTATTTTAATGAGAATACCTTACTTATCTAACATCTTTCAATTTGGATAAAAATACTTTACTCATCAAAACTCTTTCCATTTAAATAAAAATACTCTACTCATCAAATCTCTTTTCATTTTAATGAAAGTACTCAACAAATTAAATATCTTTCAATATTAATTAAAAAACTCCACTTATTCAATCTTTTCTTGTTTAAATGAAAGTACTTATCGCTTTAAATGCCTTTCCATTTTAATTAAAGTACTATCTAAATTAAATCTTTTCTCAATAAAATAAAAGTACCTATCTAATTAAATTTCTTTTCATTTGAATAAAAGTACTTTACTTATAAAACCGCTTTTTATTAGAAAAAAGTATTTACCTCATTAAATCTCTTTTAATATAAAAGACAGTTCTCAATATATTAAATCTCTTTTTTTTGAATAAATGTACCTAAACCATTAAATCTCTTACTATTTAAATAAAAATACTTAGCTTATCAAATTTAATTTTGTTTAATTAAAAGAATCAAACCTATTACATATCTTTCTGTTTTATTAAAAATACTAAACTCAACAAATCTCTTTCTATTTAAAAAAAAGTAAATATTTCATTAAATCTTTTTAGTTTAAATAAAAGTACTAAACTCATCAAATTTTATTCTATTTAAATAAAAGTACTGAAGTAATTAATTTTTTTCTGTACAGATTTAAGTACTTAACTCATCAATTATTATTTTATTTGAATGATAGTACTCAACGCATCAAATGAATTTTCATTTTATTGAAAATACTTAATGCATTAAATTTTTTTCCAGTGAAATGAAAGTACTTATCTAAACAAATCTCTTTTTATTTAAATTGCAGCTTTTAACTCTTTAAATCTCTTTTCATTTAAATGAAATTNCAATAAAAGTACTATACTCTATAAATCTCTTTTTATTTGAATAAAAGTTCCTAAATCCACATAACTGTTTCTATTTTAATGAAAGTACCTAACTTATCAGATGTCTCTTAATTTTAATAGCAGTACAAATCTTATGAAATCTATTTTTATTTAAAAAAAAGTTTTTTACATATCAAATTTATTTGTTTTGGAATAAAAGTACTCAATCCATTAAATCTCTTACTTTTTAACTAAAAGCACTGAACCTATCAAGTCTCTTTTCATATGAGTAAAAGTACCCATCTTATTAAATTTCTTTATATTTGAATGAAAGTACTCAAAACATAAAATCTCTTTGTATTGAAATAAAAGTACACATTTCATGTAATCTTTTTCTATTTAAATGAAAGTATTACAATTATCAAATTTTTTTTATTTGAATAGAAGTACGAAAGACTTGTGTAAACTTGGTATTTTAACGAAAGTACTTAACTTATCTTATCTCTTACAATTTGAATGAAAGTACTAAACTTATCAAATCTAATTTTATTTAAATAAAAGTATCTAACCTAATGTATCCCTTTTTATTTAAATAAAAGTACTAAACTTATTAATACTCTTGTTAATAAACGACAGTATTTAACTTAATTATTCTTTTTTTTTTTAAATAAATGTACCTTACTGTATAAATCTCTATGCTTTTAAATGAAAGTATTTAATTTATCAAATACCGTTTTATTCAAATAATTCTAATCAACACATTAAATCCTTTTCTATTTAAATGAAAGTACTCMMCTTATAAAATCTAGTTCTATTTCAACTAAAGTACTTTACTTATCAAATCTATTACACTTTCTAATGAAGTAATTCTCTCAACAAATATCTTTATGTTTGAGTAAAACTACCTAACTTAAAAAAAAATCTTTTTATTTGAACAAAATTTTTTTGTTTATTTAATTACTTTGTATGTGAATAAAAGTACTCAATTTAATAAATCCCTTTTTATTTAAATAATAGTACTTAACTTATCAAAAATCATAATTTTTGAATATAAGTACTTAAATCATCATGTCTTTTTCAATTTAAATAAAAGTATTCAAAAAATTAAATCTCGATTTATTTGAATAAAAGTACCGAACTCATCAAATCCTCTGCTATATAATTTAAAGTAATCATAACATCATATCTTTTCCTTTTTAAATAAAAGTACTTAAGACATCAAATCTTTTTTTATTTAAATGAAAGTGCTAAATACATAAAATATTTTTCTATTTGATTGAAAGTACTCCAATCATCAAATCTCTTTTAATTTAAATGAAAGCACTTAACTTATCAAATCTCTTTTTATTTGAATGAAAGTA
>NW_014570245.1:16784-19223 GCF_001313835.1 Polistes canadensis
AAAGTATTTAATTTAATAAATTTCTTTTCATTTAAAAAATAGTATGCAACTACACAAATCTCTTATTATTTAAATAAAAGTCCCAACAAATTATAGATTTTTCCATTTGAACGAAAGTTCCCAACGCATCATACCTCCTTTTTTTTTTAAGAACYAAATTCAGTAAATCTCTTTCCATCGTAATAAAAGTACTCAACTTACTAAATCTTTTTCTATTGGAAAAAAGCACTATAAAACAAGTATTTTTCTATTTGAGTGAAAATATTTAAATCGTCAAATCGTTTTTTATTGGCATCATGGTACTAAACTCATTAAATCTCTTTCTATTTGAATATAATTACTTAAATTATTAAATTTTCAACTATTATAATAAAAGTGCTTTACTAAATAAATCTTTTTAAATTTAATTAAAAGTACTCAACACATCAAATCTCTTTTCATTTAAAAAAAAGTAGTCTACTCGACAAATTTTCCTTCTTCTAAATAAAAGAACTCAACTTAGAAAGTCTTTTATCTTTTAAATAACAGTACATAACTGAAAAAATTTCTTTTGATTTAAATAAAAAAACCCAACACATCAAATATCTTACTTTTTAAATAAAAGTGCTCAACATTTTAAATCTCTACCTATATGATTAAAATTACTTAACTAATCAAATCTYTATCCATTTGAATAAAAATACTTAACTTATTAAATTTATTTCTATTTAAATAAAAGTACTCAACCTATTGAATCATTTTCTATTTAAATGAAAGTACTTACCACATCAAATCTGTTTCTATTAGACTCAAAAAACTCTACTCATTAATCTCTTTCCATTTGAATTAAAGTACTATACTYAWKAGGTCTCTTTCTATTTGGATRAAAGTACTTAATTATCTAATCTCTTTTCATTGGCAAGAATGTACTTAACTCATTTATACCCTTTCTATTTAAACAGAAGTACTTATCTCCTTAAAACACTTTTCATTTGAACGAAAGTACTTAACTTATTTATCTTTTTTGATTTAAATAAAAGTACTATATTCATAAAATATCTTTTTATTTAAATAAAGGTACGCAGCCTAATAAATTTCTTTTTATTTAAAGGAAAGTTCTTAACTTATTTAATCTCTTTCTATCTAAAAAAATATACATAACTCATTAAATATCTTTCTATTTAAATGAAACTACTAAACCTATCCAATATGTTTAAATTTTAATTAATTAATTTAATTTAATTAATTATATGTGCTGTTTAGATTATTGGTATCAGTTTTAAAATTGACTGTATTATTGTTCGTTATGTAGTACATTTTACTGATATTTCTTGTATACCAGTTATCTTCATTTTCTAAAATTTTTGTTTCGCAAATTTATAAATATGTCCTGTTTTAAAATGATGTTCTGCCAACGCGGTAGTATTTGTTTTTTGTGCATTCCTCGGTTTGCTATCGTTCCTATGTTGGTCTAATCGTTTTTTTTAATTTTTGTTTTGCTTGTCCTATATACCATTTTTCACATTCACATGGTATTTTATTTACTAAGTTTGATTGTTCTGATTTATCTTCTTTATCTTTTAGTTTCGTATATAAAGATTTTATTTTAACTAAGTTATATAATACCAACTTGACATAGGTATTTTTAAAACATTTATTTATTCTAAAAGACACGGGATTGATAAATGGGATTCTGATAATTTTTTTGTTGTTTGGTTCTTTTTCCTGTTCTTTGACTAATCTAAACTTATTAAATATCGTTTGAATGAGACTCGTTCGATAATTGTTGTTTTTTAAAATTATTTCTATTTTTTTTTTGCTTTTATTATGAAATTCTTTGCTACATTATGTTAATGCTTTAAAAATTAAACCATTTACGACTCCAATTTTTTAGCTAATTGAATGATTCGACTTATAATTTAAACATCTACCTGAGCTTGTAGGTTTAACGTACCAGTCCTTTAAAATAGAACCATCTTCTTTTTTTATTATACTTCAGTCTAGGAATTGTAGTGTTTTATTATTTTTAACCTCAATCGTGAATTGGATCTTTTTATTCACACAATTGAAGGTCTTMAGTGTTTGGTCGATTCTATCCTTAGGTATCGCTGTTACAACGTCATCAACATAAGCCTTCAGGAAAGGAACTGGAAAAGGTAACATGCCTTCAACCTTTTTTAGGATATAATTCATTACTATGTTTGCTAGTACTGGGCTCGCTTGATTACTCATGCTAGATCCATCAAGTTGTTGGCAAATCACTCCGTTAAACCGAAAATAGCTCGATTTAAAACAAAATTTTATTAGTTTTAATAAGGTTTTCTTTTTAACAGTGACGCATTTGGATAATTCATCCGAATCTTCTTCAATTGTTTCTATTACAAGTTCTTTCGGAAAGTTAGTAAAAAGGGATATTACATCTAGTGATTGCAGTATGTATCCTTCCGGTGACTTCGTTCT
>NW_014570245.1:20904-22505 GCF_001313835.1 Polistes canadensis
TTTTTCTATTTGAATTAAAATACTTTTTTTAACAAATTTTTTTCTATTTGTGTGAAATTACTTAGAACGTCAAATATTTTTCTATTAGCATTATAGTACAAAACTTATCAAATCTCTTTCTATTTGAAGAAATGTACTTAACTAAACAAATCTCTACCCATAGGAAGAAAAGTACTCAACTCATTAAATCTCTTTCCAAATAAATCAAAGTGCTTTCTACATTACATCATTTTCTAAATAAAAAAAGGACTCATCTCATCAAATCATTTTCTATTTTAATGAAAGATCTACACTAATCGAATCTTTGTCCCTTTGAACAAAAGTACTTAACTTATACAAATTTTTTTCTGTTTTAATAAAACTATACTACTTATTATTTCTCTTTCTATTTGATTAAAATAACTTAACTAATTAAATCTCTTACTATTTAAATGAGAGTATCTAACTAATCAAATCTATATCTATTTAAATATAAGAACTTAACTGAATAAATTTTTTTCTCTTTGGATAAAAGTACTAAATTAATCAAATGCCTTTCTATTTAAATTTAGGTACTCAACAAATTAAATATCTTACAATGTAATGCATAAACTCATCTAACTAGATCTCCTTCTATTTAAATAAAAGTACTTAAGTYATCAAATCTCTTTTTATTTGAACGAAASGACTAAACTTATCAAATCTCTTTTCCTTTTACCAAAAGTACTCAACACTTTAAACCTGTTTCTTTCTAAATGTAAGTACTTACCTTATCAAATCTTTTTTCATTTGAATAATGGTAATAAACTTATCAAATCTTTTTTCATTGTAACAAAAGTTCTCTACTTATTAAATCTAATTCTATTTAAATAAAAATGCTTTACTCATTAAATCTTTTTTTATTTAAATAAAAGTATTTAATTTATCAAATCTCTTTCTATTTAAATGGCAGTACATAATACATTAAATCTTTTGTTTTTGAATAAATGTAATTAAATCTTTAAATCTCTTTCTTTTTAAATAAATATACACCACAAATAAAATCTCTTTTTGTTTAAATGAAATGACTTAACACAACGAATCTCTTTCTTTTTTAATAAAAGTAATAAACTCATTAAATCTCTTTCTATTTAAATGAAAGTACTTAACTCAATAAATTTCTTTCCCTTTAAATAAAAGTACTTATTTCATCTATTTTTTTTCCATTTAAAATAAATATCCTAACTTATTAACTCTTTTTCTATTTGAATAAAAGTACCTATTTTAGTAATTCTCTTACGTTTCGATTAAAAGCCCTTATCACATTCAGTCTCTTTCCATATAAGTGAAAGTACAAAAAATATCAAAAGTTTTTCTATTTAAAGGGAAGTAATCAACACATTATATCTCTTTCTGTTGAATCGAAAGTACTAAACCTATCAAATCTCTTTCTTTTTAAATGAAAGTAATTAACTTGTCAAATTTTTTCTGTTTAACGGAAAGTACAAAACTCATCTAATTTTTTTATATTTAAATAAAAGTACTTGGCTCATCAAATTACTTTCTATTTAAATGAAATTAGCTAACTTATCCATTCCTACGCTATTTGAATGATAGTACTAAAATTAATAAATATCTTTCTA
>NW_014570245.1:24430-26364 GCF_001313835.1 Polistes canadensis
TATAGTTTGAATAGAAGTACTCAATTTGTCCAATCCATTTCTGTTTAAAATAAAGTACTTAACTCATCTGTTCTTTTTCCATTTAAAAAAAAAGTAATCTACTCCTAAAATCTCTTTCTATTTAAATAAAAATACTGAACATTTTGATGCTTTTTCTATTTAAATAAAAGTAGTTCACTAATAAGAAATCATTCTGTTTGATAAAAGTACTTAACTTTTCAAGTTTTTTTCTATTAAAAAAAAGGTCTTATATTACCAGACCTTCTTCTATTTAAATGAAACTACTTATCTCTTCTAATATTTGTCTATTAGAATAAAAGTATTTATTTTATTAACTCTCTTACCTTTTAAATAAAAGCACTCAACCTATCAAGTCTCTTTCTATATAAATAAAAGTACTAAACTTATCAAATATTTTTCTTTTTAAATAAAAGTACTCAAATCTCTTTTTTTTCTAGTAAAATTAAAGTACTAATCTTATCAAATCCCTTTCTATTTGAGTGTTAGTAACTAACACATTATATATCTTTTTATTTAATTAAAAGTACCGAACTTATAGAATCTCTTTTATTTAGATTGAAATTTCTCAACACTTAAAATCTTATACCATATAAATAAAAGTACTTAACTAATCAAATCTCTTTTTATTTGAATGAAAGTACTAAACTTATCAAATCTTTTTCTATTTAAATGAAATTACTCAACAAATAAAATTCTGCTCTATTTAAGTGAAAGTAATTACCACATTATATCTCTTGCTATTTAAATAGAAGTACTAAACTCAATAAATCTCTTTTTATTTATATAGAAGTACTAAACTCATTAAATCACTTTCTATTTAAATGAAAGTACTCCACTTATAAAATCTCTTTACATTAGAATAAAAGTTTTTCACTCATTAAATCTCTTTCTATTTATAAAAAATGACTAAACTTACAAATACCTTTTTATTTGAATAAAAGTATTCACTGCAATAAATCTTTTGTCATTTGAATGATAGTACTCAACTCATCAAATCTGTTTCTATTTAAATAAATGTACTAAACTCATTTAATCCCTTTCTATTATAATGAAAGTAATATACACATCTAATCTATTTCTAACCTAATGATAGTTTTCAGTTGATCATATCTTTTTATTTTTTATACTAAAGAACTTTACTTAAAAATCCTTTTTAATTTAAACATAAGTACTTACCTTATAAAATCTCTTACTATTTGATAAAAGTAATTACCGTATTAAATCTCTTTCTATTTAAAGGACATTACATAACTTATTTAATCTCTTACTATTTATGTATAAAAGTACTCAACTTAAGAAATTTTTTATATTTTAAGAAACATAATCAACTCATTATATGTCCTATTTAGTCAAAAGTACTTAACTTATCTAATATATTTTTATTTTATTTAAAAGTACTAAACATACCAAATCTYTTTTCAATTGAATGAAAGTGATTAACTTAACAAATCTCTTTCTATTTAAATAAAAGTATCTCACTTATCAAATATTTTTAAATTATATTGACAGTATTTAACTCATCAAATCTCTTTCTATTTGAATGAAAGTACTCAACTCATGAAATCCTGTTCTATTTAAGGAGAGTAATCAACATATCAAATTTTTTTCTGTTGAAATAAAGGTTTTCAACTCATAAAATCTCTTTCTATTTAAATAAATGTACTTAACTTATTAAATCTTTTTTTATTAAAATAAAAGTGCTTCATTTATCAAAAATCATTATATTTAAATAAAAGTACTTAATTTATCAGGTCTCTTACTAATTAAAAAAAGGTACCTAACTTATCAAATCTCTTGATATTTGAATGAAAGTAATAAACTCATCAAATACCGTCCCTTTAAATGAATGTAATCAACACATCATATCTCTAACTATTTAAATGAAAGTATTCAACATAATAAATCTTTTTTTA
>NW_014570245.1:27949-29856 GCF_001313835.1 Polistes canadensis
CTGAACTCGAAAAAGAAGGTGATTTCTATTTTAAAAAATAAATCTAAATATAGTGGTCCTTTAGTCACCGCTCAGGATCGCACTAAAGCGCAACGCAAGTATTTAAAATCTATAAGATTTGAATTAAAAGCTAGAACTGATGACGGTAATCAAAACTTAACAATAAAATATATTAATGGAACGCCTTAAATTGTCAATTCTAAAACTAATCGCAAAAAAAATTGACTTGTTTCTATTATTTATTATCTAAATGATCGGAGGCTCGRAACTAAGCTTGAAGACTTGAGAAATAATGTATCATCGAGCTCTATTGGCTATGACATAATTATTTGTGTTGAGACGTGGCTTTGTGGAAGTGTTTCGAATTCTGAGCTTGGTCTATTAAATTACAATATTTACAGACAARATCGAAATAATCTAAATAGCATCTTTTTGCGTGGTGGGGGGGTTCTGATTGCTGTTGTTAAACATCTCTCTAGCCTCCTTTTGAARGTCTTATTTCAGAMTATTGAGCAACTTTTTGTTAAGTTTGCTCGTAATAACAAAACTGTTATTATTGGCAGGGTATATATTCCCCCGTGCTGAGACATCTCCCGATATGAGTCTCATTGTAAATCAGTTGAAGAGATTTTTCTTATTAATGCTTCCTCTGAGCTTGGTTTTTTTGGTGACTATAATTTATCGCACTGCTTTATTTTTAATCATCCTAATGATATACTAGCTTGTCAATCTATAGGTCGTTGTTCTGTTTGTAAAACACTCATGGCCTCATTAATTRTTCAGATATCGTCAATATCTTTTCCCTTAAAGTCCCAAAGAAATATTTAAGAAGTCTTGCACTATTGCATATTCTACTTCATAATACTTCCTTTTGCTACTATAGCTCTTTTCATAGAATGTTTTTCAATGTAAATCGTTATTGTAATCATATTGATATCTTTTCTCAATCTATTTCTATTGTAAGAAATATTCTTAACCGTACGTTGTAATCTTATTTTGTATACTCTTTATTTTTTCTTTTTTTTTTTGTAATAATTATTTTGTTATAATCTCTACTTTGTATTTTATCCTCATCTCATTTATTGAATCTTTTTCTTTTTTTTGTTCGAGTGGGGTTATACTGTAAAATAAATAAATAAATAAATAAATATTATATCTCTTTCCATTTGAATGAATGTACTTAATTTATAAAATCCCTTTCTATTTTACTGACAGTACTTAACTTATAAACTATTTTTTCAATAAAATGAAAATACTCAACTCATCATACTTCTTTTTATTTAAGTCATAGTACATAACTCATCAAATCTTTTTCTACTAGAATAAAAGTACTCAAAATATAAATTCTCTTTCTGTTTAAATAAAAGTACGTAACTTATTAAAAAACTTTCTATTTAAATGAAATTTCTCTCCTAATCAAATAATTTTTTATTTGGAAGAAAGTACTTAACTTATTAAATCTCATCCTGTTTGAAAAGAAGAACTAAACTCATTTAATCTCTTTCTATTTAAATGAAAGTACTCAACCTATAAAATTTTTTTCTATTAAAATGAAAGTACTTAACTCATCAAATCTCTTTCTATTTGATTAAAAATACTCGTCTTAATAATATCTTTCTATTTGAATTATAGTACTATACTCATTATATATCTTTATATTTGAATGAATGTACTGAACATAAAAAATTTTTTTCTATTTTAATAAAAGTACTAAACTAAGTGAGTCTTTTTTATTTAAATTGAAAGTACTTAACTAAACACATCTCTTCCTTTATAAATGAAAGAAATGAACTTAATAAATTATATTTTATTTAAATAAAGGCACTTTACTTATTTAATGTATTTCTACCTTAATGAAAGTACTTTACTTATCAAAAATAATTATATTAGAATAAAACTACCTAATT
>NW_014570246.1:0-4889 GCF_001313835.1 Polistes canadensis
AATAGCACAATTTTACCGTTGCTATAAATGTTTAAATATATTTAAAAAGAAATTTTCGCTACTTTCTGGATTAGATTGTAGTTACAAATTATAAAAAAATTAAAAAAGTGCTATTTACCAGACGCTGTGAAACGTTTTCTTTCAAGTTTTAAAGCGTATACTTACAAATAAAAAGTGTTAGGTCCTGTAAAATCTAGCAAATTACATTTATATGTAAACAACTGCAGTCCAAAAAAAAGGAAAAAATCATTTGATGACAACTTTTTCTAGTTACTTTACATAAAGAATTAATTTCTTTTTCAACAAAAATCAATTGTAGTAAGTCTGACGTCCATTCTGTTTAATTTCTAGTAGCACATTTTTACCGTTGCTAAATATATTTCAATTAATTTAAAAACGAGGGTTCCTGCTTTCTAGGTTACATAACAGTAAAAACTATCAGATATCTAAAGAAATGCTATATAACAAAAGCTATAAAACGGTTTCTTTGAAGTTTTAAAGCGTACACTAACAAATGAAAAGTGTTATGTCTAATAAAATCTAGCAATGAACATTTATATTTTAACATTTGCAATGAAAAAAAAAAAATCATTTTATTTTAACATTTTTTGGTTACTTTACGTAAAGAGTTAAATTCTTTTTCAACGAAGATCGATTAAAGTAAAACTGACGTCCACTCTGTTTTTTTTCTAGTAACACAATTGTACCGTTGCTCTAAATGTTTTAATATATTTAAAAAGTAATTTTCGCTACTTTTTGGTATAAGTCGTAATTGAAAATTATAAACAATCTAAAAAAGTGCTCTTTATTAGACGCTATGAAACGTTCTCATTCAAGTTTTAAAGCGTATACTAACAAATGAAAAGTGATATGTTCAATAAAATCTAGCAAAGAACATTTATATTTTAACAATTGCAGTCTAAAAAAAAGAGAAAAAATCATTTTATTTCAACATTTTTTTGTTACTTTACGTAAAAAGTTTAATTCTCTTGCAACGAAACTCGATTGTAGTCAACCTGACATCTTTTCCGTCTTTTTTCTAATAGCACATTTTACCGTTGCTAAAAACTTTTAGTATATTTAGGATAAATAATCGCTGCTTTCTAGTATAAATAATAGTAAAAACCATCAGATATCTAAAGTAATGCTATATAACAAAAGCTATAAAACGTTTTCTTTTAAGCTTTAAAGCGTATCTTTACAAATAAAAAGTGGTATGTCTAATATAATCTAGCAAATATCATTTACTTTTTAATAACAGCAGTTAAAGAGAAGAGAAAAAATCATCTTTTAAAGACTTTTTTCAGTTACTTTTAATGTAGAATTCAATTCTTTTTCAACGAAACTCGATTGAAGTAAAACTTAAATCCACTTTGTTCAGTTTTTAGTAGCTCAAGTTTACCGTTGCTAAAAATGTTTTAATATGTCTAAAAATAATTTTTCGCTACTTTATGGATTAGATCGTAGTTTTAAATTATAAATAAATAAAAAAGTGTTATTTGCCAGACGCTATAAAACGTTTTCTTTTCAGCTTTAAAGCGTATCCTTGCAAATTAAAAGTGTTATGTCAAAAAAAATCTAGCAAATATCACTTACTTTTAGAAAACTGATGTTAAGAAAAAGAAAAAAACCATCTTATTACAACTTTTTATGGTTACTTCACGTGTAGAACTCTATTCTCTTTCCACGAAACTCGATTGTAGTCAACCTGACATCCATTCTGTCTTTTTTCTAATAGCACATTTTACTGTCGCTAAATATATTTTAATATATATATAAAAAAATGTTACTCTGCTTACTAGAATAAATAACAGTAAAAACTATCAGATATCTAAAGAAATGTTATTTGAAAAGTATTAAACGTATTCAAGTATTTAAACGTATACTAACAAATGAAAAGTGATAGGTCCAAAAAAATCTAGCAAAGAACATTTATATTTTAACAATTGCAGTCCAAAAAAAGAGAAAAAATCATTTTATTTTAACATTTTTTTGTTACTTTACGTAAGATGTTTAATTTTCTTTCAACGAAACTCGATTGTAGTCAACCTGACATCTTTTCAGTCTCTTTTCTAATAGCACATTTTACCGTTGCTAAAAGTTTTTAGTATATTTAGGATAAATATTCGCTGCTTTCTAGTATAAATAATAGTAAAAACCATCAGATTTCTAAAGAAATGCTATATAACAAAAGCTGTAAAACGTTTTCTTTCAAGTTTTAATGCGTATACTAACAAATAAAAAGAGTTATGTTCAATAAACACTAGCAAAGAACATTTATATGTTAACAATTGCAGTCCAAAAAAACAGAAAAAATCATTTTATTTTAACATTTTTTAGTTACTTTACGTAAAGAGTTTAATTCTTTTTCAACGAAACTCGATTGAAGTAAAACTGAAGTCTACTCTGTTGTGTTTCTTGTAGCACAATTTTACCGTTGCTAAAAATGTTCTAATATGTTTAAAAAGAAATTTTCGTTACTTTCTGGATTAGATCGTAGTTTCAAATTATAAAAAAATAAAAAAAGTGCTATTTAACCGACGCTATGAAACGTTTTCCTTTAAGCTTTAAAGCGTATCCTTACAAATAGAAAATGTTATGTGCTATAAAATATAGCAAATATCATTTACTTTTTAATAACTGCAGTTAAAGAGAAGAGAAAAAATCATCTTATTGAGACTTTTTTTGGTTACTTCACGTGTAGAAATCAATTCTATTTCTACGAAACTCGATTGTAGTCGACCTGACCTCTTTTCCGTCTTATTTCTAATAGCACATTTTACCGTCGCTAAATTTATTTTAATATATTAAAAAACAAGTTTCGCTGCTTTCTAGACTACATAACAGTAAAAACTATCAGATATCTAAACAAATGCTATATAACAAAAGCTATAAAACGTTTTCTTTCAAGTTTTTAAGAGTATACTAACACATGAAAAGTGTTATGTCCAATAAAATCTAGCCAATAACATTTATATGTAAACAGGTGCAGTTTGAAAAAATAAAAAAATCATTTGATTACAGCATTTTCTAGTTACTTCACATAAAGAATCTAATTTTTTTTTCAATGAAAATCAATTGTAGTATGTCTGACGTCTATTCAGTTTTTTTGCTAGTGGCACATTTTTACCGTTGCTAAAAATACTTTAATTTTTTTTAAAGAAATTTTTGCTACTTTCAGGTTTAAGTAATAGTTAAAAATTATAAAAAAATCTAAAAAAGTGCTTCTTAATAGACGCTTTGAAACGTCCTCTTCCAAGATTTTAAGCGTATAGATAAAAATAAAAAGTGTTATGTCCGATAAAATCTAGCAAAGAATATAAACATTTTAACAATTGCATCCATAAAATGAGAAAAAACCATTTTATTCTAACATTTTTTGGTTACTTTACGTAAAGAGTTTAATTCTTTTTTAAAGAAACTCGATTAAAGTAAAACTTACGTCCTTTCTGTTTTGTTTCTAGTAGCACATTTTTACCGTTGCTAAAAATGCTTTAATTTTTTAAAAAGAAATTTACGCTACTTTTTTGAATAAATTGGAGTTAAAAATTATAAAAAAGTTAAAAAAGTGCTTCTTAATAGACGCTTTGAAACGTTTTTTTTCAAGATCTAGGGCGTAAAGCTAAATATAAAATTTTTATGTCCTATAAAATCTAGCAAATATCATTTACTTTTTGATAACTGCAGTTAAAGAGAAAAGAAAAAATCATCTTATTAAGGCTTTTTATGGTTACTTTACGTGTAGAATTCAATTCTCTTTTAACGAAACTCGATTGTAGTCAACCTGACATCGTTTCCGTCTTTTTTCTAAAAAAACATTTTACCGTTAAAAAAAATTTTTATTATATTTAAGAAAAATATTCGCTTTTTTCTAGATAAAATAATAGTAAAAACTATAAGATATCTAAAGAAATGGTATATAACAAAAGCTATAAAACGTTTTTTTCAAATTTTGAAGCGTATACTAACAAATAAAAAGTGTTATGTCTAATAAAATCTAGCAAAGAACATTTATATTTTAACAAGTGCAGTCCAAAAAAAGAGAAAAAATCATCTTATTACAATTTTTTATGGTTACTTCACGTGTAGAATTCAATTCTCTTTCGGCAAAACTCGATTGTAGTCAACCTGACATCCATTCCGTCTTTTTTCTAATAGCACATTTTACTGTCGCTAAATATATTTCAATATATTTAAAATAAAGTTTTGCTGCTTTCTAGATTACATAACAGTAAAAAATATCAGATATCTAAAGAAATGCTGTATAACAAAAGCTATAAAACGTTTCTTTTAAGTTCTAAAGCGTATACTAACAAATGATTAGTGTTAGGGCCTTTAAAATCTAGCAAATAACATTTACATATTAATAACTGCAGTCTAAAAAAAGGGAAAAAATCATTTTATTACAATATTTTTGGTAACTTTACGTAAAGAGTTTAATTCTTTTTCAACAAAACTAGATCGAAGTAAGATAACGTCAACTCTGTTCTGTTTTTAGTAGCACAATTTTACTGTTTTCAAAAATGTTTTAATATATTTAAAAAGAAATTTTTGCTACTTTCTAGATTAGAATGTAGTTTCAAATTATAGAAAAATTAAAAGAGTGGTATTTAACAGACGCTATGAAACGTTCTCTTTCAAGATTTGAAGCGTATAATTAAATATAAAAAGTGTTACGTCCAAAAAAATCTAGCAAAGAACATCTATATTTTAACAATTACGGATCAAAAAAAGAGAAAAAATCATATTATTACAAATTTTTTTGGATACTTTATGTGTAGAACTCAGTTTTCTGTCGACGAAACTCGATTGTAGTCAACCTGATATCCATTCTGTCTTGTTTCTAATAGCACATATTTAACTTCAAAAAAAAGATACAATATATTTAA
>NW_014570246.1:7011-8760 GCF_001313835.1 Polistes canadensis
AACTAGCACATACATCAAGAAATGCTAAATAACAAAAGCAGTAAAACGTTTTCTTTAAAGTTTTAAAGCGTAGACTAACAAATAAAAAGTGTTTCGATCAATAAAATCTAGCAAATAACATTTATATTTTAAAAACTGCAGTCCAAAGAATAGAAAAAAATCATTCTATTTCAATATTTTTAAATTACTTTACGTGAAGAATACAATTCTTTTTCAACGAAACTCGATTGTAATAAACATGACATCTATTCTGTCTTGTTTATAATAGAAAATTCTTTCCTTCACAAAAAAGATATAATATATTTAAAAGAAATTTTTGCTACTTTCTGAATACAACTGTAGTTCAAAACTAGCAAATAGCTAAAGAAATGCTATATAACAAAAGCTGTAAAACGTTTTCTTTCAAGTTTTAAAGCGTATACTAACAAATAAAAAGCGTTACGTTCATTAAAATCCAGCAAATAACATTAACATGTTAATAACTACAGTCTAAAAAAAGGGAAACAATCATTTTATTACAATATTTTTTAGTTACTTTATGTAGAGAGTTTAATTCTTTTTCAACGAAACTCGATTGAACTAAAACTGACGTCCACTCTTTTCTGTTTGTAGTAGCACAATTTTACCGTTGCTAAAAATTTGTCAAGATATTTAAAATGAAATTTTAGCTACTTTCTGGATTAGATCGCAGTTTCGAATTAAAAAAAAATTAAAACAGTGCTATTTACCAGACGCTATGAAAAATATTCTTTTAAGATTTAAAGCGCATCCTGACAAATAAAAACTGTTATGTCAAAAAAAGTCTAGCAAATATCACTTACTTTCTAATAACTGCAGTAAAAAAAAGAGAAAAAATCATGTAATTATAACTTTTTTTGGTTACTCCACTTGCAGAATTCAATTCTCTTTCAACGGAACTCGATTGTAGTCAACCTGACATATATTCCGTCTTTTTTCTAGTAGAACATTTTACTGTTGCTAAAAATTTTTAATATTTTTAGAAAAGTATTCGCTGCTTTCCAGATAACATAACAGTAAATACTATCAGATATCTAAAGAAATGCTACATAACAAAAGATATAAAACGTTTTCTTTCAAGTTTTAATCGTATACTAACAAATAAAAATAGTTACGTTCCATAAAAACTAGCAAATATTATTCATATTTAAACAACCGCCGGCCAAAAAAAGGAAAGAAATCATTTTATTACAACATTTATTGGTTCTTTACGTGAAGAATTCAATTCTTTTGCAACAAAACTCGATTGTAGTTATCTTGACATTCATTCTGTCTTTTTTCTAATAGCACATTTTTACCTTCACAAAAAAGCTTTAATATATTTTAAAAGAAATTTATGCTTCTTTCTGAATAAAACCGTAGTTCTAAACTATTAGATACATAATAAAATGCTATAAAACAAAAGCTGTAAAACATTTTCTTTCAAGTTTCAAGCGTATTCTAATAAGTAAAAAGTGTTATGTCTAATAAAATCCAGCAAATAACATTTATATTTCAACAAGTGAAGTCCAAAGAAAGGAAAAAAAATATTTTATTACAACATTTTTTGGTTAATTTATGTAAAGAATGCAATTCTTTTTCAGCGAAACTCGATTGTAGTAAACCTGTCTTTTAATCTTTTTTGTTTCTAGTAGCACATTTTTACCGTCGCTAAAAATGTTTAAACATATTTAGAAAGAAATTTTTGCTACTTTTTGAATTAAACCGTAGTTAAAAACTATTAGATACATA
>NW_014570246.1:10373-22097 GCF_001313835.1 Polistes canadensis
CTATAAAACGTTTTCTTTCAAGTTTTAAAGCGTATACTAACAAATGAAAAGTGTTATGTCCAATAAAATCTAGCAAATACCATTTATATGTAAGAAACTGCAGTCTGAAAAAAATAAAAAATCATTTGATTACAACTTTTTCTAGTTACTTTACCTAAAGAGTTTATTTTTTTTTTAACGAGACTCGGTTAAAGTAAAACTGACGTCTACTCTTTTATGTTTCTAGTAGAACCATTTTACCGTTGCTAAAAATTTAGTAATATATTTAAAATGAAATTTTCGCTACATTCTGGATTAGATCGTAGTTTCGAATTAAAAAAAAATTAAAAAAGGGCTATTTATTAGACGCTATGAAACATTTTCTTTTAAGCTTTAAAGCGTATCCTGACAAATAAAAACTGTTATGTCCAAAAAAATCTAGCAAATATCACTTACTTTCTAATAACTGCAGTTACAAAAAGAAAAAAAATCATATAATTATAACCTTTTATGGTTACTCCACGTGTAGAGTTCAATTCTCTTTCAATGGAACTCGATTTTAGTCAACCTAACATATATTCCGTCTTTTTTCTAGTAGCACATTTTACTGTTGCTAAAAATTTTTAATATATTTGGGAAAATATTCGCTGCTTTCCAGATTAAATAACAGTAAAAACTATCAGATATCTAAAGAAATGCTTTACAACAAATGCTATAAAACGTTTTCTTTCAAGTTTTAAAGCGTATACTAACAAATGAAAAGTGTTAGCTCCAATAAAATCTAGCAAATACTATTTATATGTAAACAACTGCAGTCCGAAAAAAATAAAAAAATCATATGTTTACAACTTTTTCTAGTTTCTTTACATAAAGAATTCAATTCCTCTTCAACGAAACTCGATTGAAGTAAACCTGACGTCCCTTGTGTTTTGTTTCTAGTAGCACATTTTTACCGTTGCTAAAAATGCTTTAATTTTTTCAAAAGTAATTTTTGCTACATTCTGGATTAAGTAATAGGTAAAAATTATAAAAAAATCTAAAAATGTGCTTCTTAATAGACGCTATGAAACGTTCTCTTTCAAGATTTAAAGCCTATAGGTAAAAATAAAAAGTGTTATGTCCAATAAAATCTAGCAAATAACATTTATATGTAAACAACTGCTGTCCGAAAAAAATAAAAAAATCATTTGATTACAACTTTTTCTAGTTACATTACCTAAAGAGTTTAATTCTTTTTTAACGAAACACGGTTGAAGTAAAACTGACGTCCAGTCTGTTCTTTTTCTAGTAGCACAATTTTAATGTTGCTAATAATTTGTTAATATATTTAAAAAGAAATTTTCGCTACTTTCTGGATTAGATCGTAGTTTAAATTAAAAAAAAATTAAAAAAGTGCAATTTAACAGACGCTATAAAACGTTTTTTTTTAAGCTTTAAAGCGTATCCTGACAAATAAAAAGTTTTATGTCCAAAAAAATCTAGCCAATATCACTTACTTTTTAATAACTGCCGTTAAAAAAAAGAGAAAAAATTATCTAATTATAACTTTTTTGGTTACTTCACGTGTACAATTCAATTCTCTTTCAACGAAACTCGATTGTAGTCAACCTGACATCTATTTCGTCTTTTTTCTAATAGCACATTTTATTGTCGCTAAATATATTTTAATGTATTTAAAAAAAAGTTTTGCTGCTTTCTAGATTACATAACAGTAAAAACTATCAGATATCTAAAGAAATGCTATATAACAAAAGCTATAAAACGTTTTCTTTCAAGTTTTAAAGCGTATACTWACAAATAAAAAGTGTTAYGTCCAATAAAATCTAGCAAAKAACATTTATATTTTAACAATTGCAGTCCAATAAAAGAGAAAAAATCATTTTATTTCCACATTTTTGGGTTACTCTACGTAGAGATTTTAATTCTTTTTTAATAAAACTCGATTAAAGTAAAACTGACGTCCACTCTGTTCTGTTTCTAGTAGCACAATTTTACCGTTGCTAAAAATGCTTTTATATTTTTAAAAAGAAAATCAACGCTACTTTCTGGGTTAAATTGTAGTAAAAACTATAAAATTTCTACTAAAAAACAAAATAATAACACCTATAAAACGTATACTTTCAAGTTTTAAAGCAAATACTAACAAATAAAGAGTTCCTTGTCTAATAAAATCTAGCATTTATCATTTATTTTACAACAATTGCAGTCAAAGAAAACGGAAAAAGATCATTTGCTTACAACTTTTTCTAGTTACTTGAAATAAAGAATTTAATTCTTTTTCAACGAAAATCAATTGTAGTAAGTCTGGCGTCCATTCTGTTTCTTTTCCAGTAGCACATTTTTACCGTTGCAAAAAATGCTTTAATTTTTTTAAAAGAAATTTTCGCTACTTTCTTGATTAGGTTATAGTTAAAAATTATAAAAAAATCTAAAAAAGTGCTTCTTAATAGACGCTATGAAACGTTCTCTTTTAAAATTTAAAGCGTGTATGTAAAAATAAATAGTGTTATGTCCAATAAAATCTAGCAAAGAACATTTATATTTTAACAATTGCAGTCTAAAAAAAGAAAAAAAATCATTTTATTGCAACATTTTTTGGTTACTTTACGTTTCAAGTTTATTTCTATTTCAACAAAACTCGATTGAAGTAAAACTGACGTTTACTCTGTTCTGTTTCTAGTAGCACAATTTAACCGTTAGTAAAAATTTTGTAATATATTTAAAAAGAAATTTTCGCTACTTTCTGGATTAGATCGTAGTTTAAATTATAAAAAAATTAAATAAGTGCTATTTAACAGACGCTATGAAACGTTTGCTTTTAAGCTTTAAAGCGTATCCTTACAAATAAAAAGTGTTATTTCCAATAAAATCTAGCAAATATTATTTACTTTTTAATAACTGCAAGTAATGAGAATAGAAAAAATCATCTTATTAATACTTTTTTTGGTTACTTTATGTGTAAAATTTAATTCTCTTTCAACGAAACTCGATTGTGTTCAACCTGACATCTTTTCCGTCTTTTTTCTAATAGCACATTTTACTGTCGCTAAATATATTTAAATATATTGTTACGACCCTGTTTTGGTCCGTCCCTGGAAAAAGAACGTGAAGGCCGTGAGAGGGTTAGATTAGGTGTGAGTTTGCGTTATTCAACGGGGGAGGTGTTTTCTGCCGTGGAAAAGGTAAAGGCGAAGGTGGAGTTAGGGCAATTTTCGGAGGTGTTGTTTTGAGTTGTAGCGAAGATCAGTAGTGATTGCATTTTGGGGAGGGATTTCCTGTCTAAGTCCGGTTTAGTCGGGAAATTTCGGAAATTAATTTCAGTTAATGAATGCCCTGTGTCAAGGATTGTGGAGGGGACCAGCGAGGTGCTTGATCGCATTTTGGAGGAGAATTCCAGTAATCTCACAGAAGAGCAGAGAAACCGATTTGCGGAATTTCTCTGGTCCCATGCGAGGGAGTTTATGGAAGATGCGGAAGCCGGGAGCTGCGATGTCGTGGAACCTGCGATAGTGTTGACAAACAGCGTCCCGATTAAGCAGGCACCGCAGAGCATTCTACTTCATCAGCTGGAAGAGGTAGACAAAATCATCAAGGAGATGAAGACGCGAGGGGTGATAAAGGAATCAGACAGCCTGTGGGTGTCGCCAGCGGTGCTCGTCCGAAAGAAGGATGGAACACTGAGATTCTGCGTGGACTACAGGAAGCTCAATAAAGTCACGAGGAAGGACTTCTAACCACTGCCACGGAGAGATGATCTATTAGATCGCTTGGCAGGCATGGTTTGGTTTACGACTCTGGACTTGAAGAGTTGCTACTGTCAGGTGAAGATGCGCCCAGAGGATAAGAGTAAGACGGCATTTTCAGTAGGAGGAGGATTGTGGCAGTTCAGGGTCATGCCTTTTGAGTTATGCAACGCCCCAGCGACGTTCAAACAACTGATGCAGAGGGTTTTGAAGGGATTATAAGCTGAAGCTGCCTGGTTTATCTCGATGACGTTATAATTTTCGGGCGCACGTTCGAGGGGATGTTACTCAATCTAGGCAAAGTTTTTGAGTTACTCCGTTCAGCGGGGCTAAGGATCCATCCGAAGAAGTGTAAATTCTTCGRGAAGGAAGTAAAGTACTTGGGCTATGTCATCTCCGAGGGAGGTCTCTCCAAGGATCCAGAGAAGATCAGGACGGTGGTAGAGTAACTGGTTCCCCGGAGTAAGACTCAAGTGAGGATCTTCCTTGGACTGTGTTCCTACTACAGAAAGTTCGTGAGGGGTTTCTCGCTGATTGCTAGACCCCTGTATGTGCTGACGGAGAAGGAAACGAAGTTTTCCTGGGGTTCGGAGAGCCAGAGGTTGTTTGAAGAATTAAAGAGGGCCCTGGTAACTCCTCCGATTCTGACTTTTTCGTGGAGGGGGACAGGTTTATCCTGGATACAGATGCGTCGGAGCACGGCCTAGGTGAAGTGTTGTCGCAGATCCAGGATGGTAGAGAGTAGGTTGTGTCTTATCAAAGCAGGGTTTTCCGCAAGGCTGAAAGGAATTATTGCGTCACGAGGCGGGAACTCTTAGCTGCGGTAGACTCGATTAAAACCTTCCACCATTATCTCTACCGAGCGAAGTTCGAGTTGCGAACGAATCACGCCTCCTTGCAGTGGCTTATCTCGTTTAGGGAGCTTGACGGGCAGCTCGCGCAATGGCTCTAACGTTTACAGCGCTATGACTTCGTGTTCACGCACAGGAAGGAAAGGGTGCATGACAATGCAGATGGCTTGTCCAGGTGTCGTGTTTGAAGGCTGGATGCTCTTATTGCACTAAGCGGGAGAAATTGGGAAATGCCCACGTTGAGAAGGTTGGAAGGATCATCTTAGAAAAAGATGAAACCAGGAACTGGAGCAGCTCACAGCAGGAGGATAGGAACATCAGGTTGCTGATACAGGCAAAAAGGAAGGGAAGTAGACCGTCCTGGCAGGATATTTCGGCGCTGGGGCCGATCGCGAAAGTTTATTGGGCGCAGTGGGATTCCTTAKTCTTGGAGAARGGAGTACTTTTTAGGAGATGRGAGCGTCCGAACTTAAAAACGTGCATTTTGCAGGTAGTCGTTCCATATGCTCGGTCTAAAGAGATCTTTGAGATAGCGCACGACAAGGATGAAAGGCTTGCCCCGTTTGCATCGCTAGAAAGGGTCCTTCGGAGAAGGGAAGTCGTGAGATGCGGATCTTCAACGTTGGGGCACCCCTCAAAAGGGTGCAGATGGATATTCTGGGTCCGTTTGCGAAGTCTACTCGGAGAAATAGATATCTGCTCGTTGTCGTGGATTGCTTCAGCAAGTGGGTAGAGGCATTTCCTCTGAGGAACTTCAGAGAGAGGACGGTTGCAGAGACATTCGTGGAGGAAATCTTCTCACGTTATAGAGTTCCGTTAGAGCTTTATACGGACCAAGGCACGAACTTTGAGTCTCGGCTGATGAAAGAGGTGGCGGAACGACTTGGGATCCGCAAGACGAGAACTACAGCGCTACATCCACAATCGGACGGACAGGTAGAGCGGCAGCACAGGACGATTACCGACTACCTCGTCAAGTATATCAGCAAAGATCAGAAGGATTAGGACCGTTGGATATCGATGTGTTTACTTGCTTATCGGACTTCAAAGCATGAGACAACAGGTTTTACTCCAGCGGAAATGCTGGAAGGAAGGGAGCTACGCTTGCCTTTGGATTTACTGCGGGGGTGTCMTCCGGCCGAAGAGGAGGAAGTTTCTTCRGGAACCTATGCCTCAARRCTMAGGTCGAAGCTTAAAGAGATACATTCGCTCGCAAGGGAGCGGATGGAGATGAAGTCTTGTAGGGCGAAGGCTTGGTATGACAGAAGGGCCAAGAGGAAGGATTTTAAAGAAGGACAGAGGGTATAGTTGTACAATCTCGACGCGAAAAAGGAAGAGCAAAGAAGCTGGAGAGTGATTGAAAGGGGACTTATTTTATTTTTAAAAATATTAATGATTTAGTTTTTAGTGTCGGCAGGTCTGGTAGGGGTAAGAAGCGCGTGGTACACGCGGATCGTCTTGCTCCTTTTACAGAGAGGGGGGAAGAGAGTAAGGGGAGACGACTAGAGTAGCGTAGGTTTACTTTCAGGGGAAATTATTTTATTTTAAATTGTTAAATTCAGGAAGCTTTCTGCCATACTTGTTTACCGTTTAGGATGGGAATGAAGGTTCCATATGGAGTTCTGAAGGAAGACGTGGTTTCCTGAAGGAAGGCGTTCAGTCCCAAAGGAATGCGAACTACTCTAAAGGAGAAAACCTGTCCTAGGGAAGGCGTGCTGTCCTAAAGGAGGAGGGAGGCTATGAAAGCGTGGGAACGTTGACCTTAAGAAGAATGCGGAAAAGATGCTGGCAGGCGCGTCGGCCTCCTAGGGGTTTTTAAGTCATGGTTTTCCCTCTAGGTGGAGCAAGCTGATGCTCCGGGTGAATACCAGGTCGAGGTACGGCGAAGAAAAGGCCATGGCAGAACATCAAATCTCTGAGCAAAAGTTGGGGCGACAAACGACAAGCCGCAGTTGTCAGGACGACAATTTCGAAGAGGGGGAGTAGTGTTACGATCCTGTTTTAAGCCGTCCTTGAAAAAGGCCGTTTCCAGGCTACGAGTTGTTGATCGGGGAGATCTTGACAGGAGCTCAAAAAGATCGGACGTGATAAATTACGAAAAATTGTAGAAAACCCCTGAACGGTTATTAGAGTTCAATAAATAAAGTTCTTAGTTAATCTTTTGTAATTTGAGTTTAGGCAGGAGTGTAACTTCTCCAAAAAGCATTACAATATTTAAAAAAAGTTTCGCTGCTTTCTAGATTACTTAAAAGTAAACACTATCAGATATCTAAAGAAATGCTATATAACAAAAGCTATAAAACTTTTTCTTTCAAGTTCTAAAGCGTATACTATCAAATGAAAAGTGTTAGGTTCATTAAAATCTAGCAAATAACATTTACATGTTAACAACTGCAGTCCATAAAAAGGGAAAAAATTATTTTATTACAATATTTTTTGATTACTTTACGTGAAGAATTCAATTCTTCTTCAACAAAAGTAGATTGAAGTTATCCTGACGTCTCTTGTGTTTTGTTTCTAGTAGCACATTTTTACCGTTGCTAAAAATGCTTTATTTTTTAAAAAGAAATCAACGCTACTTTCTGAATTAAATTGTAGTAAAAAACTTCAAAATTTAAAAAAAAAAACTATATAACAAAACATATAAAACTTATGCTTTCCAGTTTTAAAACGTATACTAAAAAATAAAAAGTTATTTATCTAATAATATCTAGCAAATAACATTAATATGTATACAACTGCAGTCGAAAAAACAGAAAAAAATCATTAAATTGCAACTTTTTCTAGTTACTTCACGTAAAGAATTTATTTCTTTTTCAACGAAACTCGATTGAAGTAAAACTGACGTCCACACAGTTCTTTATCTAGTAGCACAATGTTACCATTACTAAAAATGTTTTATTATATTTAAGTAAAATATTTGCTGCGTTCTAGATTAAATAATAGTAAAAACTATTAGATATCTAAAGCAATGCTATATAACAAAAGCTATAAAACGTTTTCTTACAAGTTTTAAAGTGTATACTTACAAATAAAAAGTGTTATGTCCAAAAAAATCTAGCAAAAATCACTTACTTTTTAATAACTGCACTAAAAAAAAAGAGAAAAAATCATCTAATTATAACTCTTATGGTTACTTCACGTGTAGAATTCAATTCTCTTTCAACGAAACTCGATTGTAGTCAACCTGACATCTATTCCGTCTTTTTTCTAATAGCATATTTTACTGTCGCTAAATATATTTTAATATATTTGAAAAAAGTTTTGCTGCTTTCTAGATTACATAACAGTAAAAACTATCAGATATCTAAAGGATTGCTATATAATAGAAGCTATAAAACGTTTTCTTTCAAGTTTTAAAGCGTATACTAACAAATGAAAAGTGTTATGTCCAATAAAATCTAGAAAGGGACATTTATATTTTAACAATTGCAGTCCAATAAAAGAGAAAAAATTATTTTATTTCAACATTATTGGGTTACTTTACGTAGAGAGTTTAATTCTTTTTCAACGAAATTTGATTGAAGTAAAACTGACGTCCACTCTGTTCTGTATCTAGTACCACAATTTTACCGTTGCAAAAAATGGTCAAATATATTTAAAAAGAAATTCTTGATACTTTTTGGACTAGATCGTAGTTACAAATTATAAATAAATTAAAAAAGTGCTATTTAAAAGACGCTATGAAACGTTTTCTTTCAAGTTTTAAACGTATACTAACAAATGAAATGTATTAGGTCCAATAAAATCTAGCAAATAGCATTGTTATGTAAACAACTGCAGTCCAAAAAACAGAAAAAAATTATTTCATTATAACTTTTTCTAGTTACTTCACATAAAGAATTTAATTTTTTTGAAACGAAACTCGATTGAAGTAAAACTGACGTCCACTCTGTTCTGTTTCTAGTAGCACAATGTTACCGTTGCTAAAAATGTTTTAATATATTTAAGTAAAATATTTGCTGCGTTAAAGAATAAATAATAGTAAAAACTATCAGATATCTAAAAAAATGCTATACGACAAAAGCTGTAAAACGTTTTCTTTCAAGTTTTAAAGCGTAGACTAACCATTACAATATGTTGCGTTCAATAAAATCCAGCAAATAACATTTATACTTTAACAACTGCAGTCCAAAGAATAGTAAAAAATCTTTTTATTACCACATTTTTTGGTAACTTTACGTAAAGAATTAAATTCTTTTTTAACGAAACTCGATTGTAGTCAACCTGACATCTATTCTGCCTTGTAACTAATAGCACGTTTTACCGTCACTAAAAATTTTTCAATATATTTATGAAAATTTTTTGCTGCTTTTTGATTTATACCGTAGTTCAAAACTATCAGATACATATATAAATGCTATATAACAAAAGCTGTTTTATGTTTTCTTTCCAGTTTTAATGCGTAGACTAACAAATAAAAAGTGTTGCGTTCAATAAAATCCAGCAAATAACATTTATATTTCAACAACTGCAGTCCAAAGAATGGAAAAAAATCTTTGTATTACAACATTTTTTGGCTAATTTACGTTAAGAACTCAATTCGTTTTTAACGAAACTCGATTGTAGTTAACCTGAAATCAACTCTGTCTTGTTTCAAATAGCACATTATTACCATCACAAAAAAGATTTATTAAATTAAAAAAAAAATTTTTGCTACTTTCTAAATAAAACCGTAGTATAGAACTAGCAGATACATTAAGAAATGCTATATAAAATAAGCTGTAAAACGTTTTCTTTTAAATTTAAAGCGTTTACAAACACTTAAAAAGTGTTACGTTTAATAAAATCCAGCAAATACTATTTATATTTTAAAAACTGCAGTATACCAAAAATAAAAAAATCATTTTATTACAACATTTTTTGGTTACTTTACGTAAAGAATTCAATTCTTTTTTAACGAAACTCGATTGTAGTCAACCTGACATCTATTCTGCCTTGTTACTAATAGCACATTTTACCGTCACTAAAAATTTTTCAATAAATTTATGAAAAATTTTTGCTGCTTTTTGATTTAAACCGTAGTTAAAAACTATCAGATACATAAATAAATGCTATATAACAAAAGCTGTAAAACGTTTTCTTTCCAGTTTTAATGCGTAGACTAACAAATAAAAAGAGTTGCTTTCAATAAAATCCAGAAAAAACATTTATATTTCAACAACTGAAGTCCAAAGAATGGAAAAAAATCTTTGTATTACAACATATTTTGGCTACTTTACGTTAAAAACTCAATTCGTTTCCAACAAAACGGGATTGTTATAAACCTGAAGTCCACTCTGTCTTGTTTCCAATAGCTCATTTTCACCTTCACAAAAAAGATTTATTATATTTAAAAAGAAATTTTTTCTACTTTCTAAATAAGACCGTAGTATAAAACTAGCAGAAACATTAAGAAATGCTATATAAAATAAGCTGTAAAACGTTTTCTTTTAAGTTTTAAAGCGTTTACTTACACTTAAAAAGTGTTACCTTCAGTAAAATTAAGCAAATACTATTTATATTTTAACAACTGCAGTCCACCAAAAGTAAAAAAATCATTTTATAACAACATTTTTTTGTTACTTTACGTGAAGAATTTAATACTTTTTCAACGGTACTCGATTGTAGTCAACCTGACATCCATTCTGTCTTGTTTCTAATAGCATATTTTTAACTTCACAAAAAAGATTTAATATATTAAACAAGAAATTTTTGATACTTTCTGAATTAAATCGTAGTTCATAACTAGCAGATACATAAAGAAATTCTATATTAAAAATGCTGTAAAACGTTTTCTTTCAAGTCTTAAAGCTCAGACTAACAAATAAAAATTGATACGTTCCATAAAATCCGGAAAATAACATTTATATTTCCACATTTGCAGGTTAAAGAAATAAAAGAATCATTTTATTACAACATTTTTTGCTTACTTGACGTGAAGAATTTAATTCTTTTTTACCAAAACTCGATTGTAGTAAACCTAACATTTACTTTGTATTGTTTCTAGTAGCACATTTTTACCGTCGCTAAAAATTTTTGAATACAATTAAATAGAAATTTTCGCTCCTTTCTCAATTAAACCGTAGTTTTAAACTATCAGATACATAAAGAAATGCTATATAACAGAAGTTGTATAACGTTTTCTGTCAATTTGTAAAGCGCATACTAACATATAAAAAGTATTACGTTCTATAAAATCCTGCAAATAACATTTATATTTAAACCACTGCAGTCCTAAAAAAGGAAAAAAAATCATTTTATTACAACATTTTTTGGTTACTTGACGTGAAGAATTTAATTCTTTTTCAACAAAACTCGATTGTAGTAAACCTGACATTTACTTTGTTTTGTTTCTAGTTGCTCATTTTTACCGTCGCTAAAAATTTTTGAATAAAAATAAAAAGAAATTTTTGCTACTTTCTCAATTGAACCGTAGTCTTAAACAATTAGATACATAAAGAAATGGTATATAATAAAAGCTGTAAAAATTTTTCTTTCAAATTTAAAAGCGTATATTAACAAATAAAAAGTGTTACGTTCAATAAAATGCAGCAAATAACATTTATATTTCAACAATTGCAGTTAAAGGAAAGGAAGAAAACATTTTATTACAACAATTTTTGGTTACTTGTCGTAAAGAATTTTATTCTTTTCGAACAAAACTCGATTCTAGTAAACCAGACATTTACTTTGTTTTGTTTTAAGTAGCTCATTTTTACCGTAGCTAAAAATTTTTAAATAAAAATAAAAAGAAATTTTCGCTACCTTCTCCATTAATCCGTAGTCTTAAACTATCAGATACATAAAGAAATGCTATATAACAAATGCTGTAAAACGTTTTCTTTCAAGTTGTAAAGCGCATAATAACATTTAAAAATTGATACGTTCCATAAAATCCTGCAAATAACATTTATATTTCCACAACTGCATATTAAAGAAGGGAAAAAAATCATTTTATTACAACATTTTTTGGTTACTTGACGTGAAGAATTTAATTCTTTGTCAACAAAACTCGAATGTAGTAAAGCTGACATCCATTCTGTCTTGTTTCAAATAGCACATTTATACCTTCACAAAAAAGATTTAATATGGTTAAAGAGTAATTTTTGCTACTTACTAAATTAAACCGTAATTTAAAACTAGCAGATACATAAAGAAATGCTATATAA
>NW_014570246.1:24909-26164 GCF_001313835.1 Polistes canadensis
TACTAACAAATAAAAAGTGTTACGTTTAATAAAATCCATCAAATACCATTAATAATTTAACAACTGCAGTTCAAAATGAGGAAAAAAATCATTTTATTACAACATTTTTTGGATACCAAACCTGAGGAATTCAATTCTTTTTCAACGAATCTAGATTGTAGTTAACCTGACATTTTATCTGTTTTGTTTCTAGTAGCACATTTTGCCTGTCGTTAAAAATGTTTAAATATATTTGGAAAGAAATTTTTGCTTCTTTATAAAATAAACCGTAGTTAAAACTATAAAATACATAAAGAAATACTATAATACAAAAGCTGTAAAACATTATCTTTAAAGTTTTAAAGCGTATACTAACAAATAAAAAATGTTACGTTCAATAAAACCAAGCACATAACATTTATATTTCAACAACAGCAGTCTAAAAAAAGGAAGAAAATAATTTTTTGCAACATTTTTTTTGTTACTTAACGTGAAGAATTCAATTCTTTTTTAACGAAACTTTATTGTAGTCTACCTGACATCCGTTCTTTCTTGTTTCTAATAGCACATTTTTACCTTTACAAAAAAGATTTAATATATATACTTAGAAGTTTTTGCTACTTTCTGAATAAAACAGTAGTTCAAATCTATCAGATACATAAAAAAATACTATAAAAGGAAAGCTGTAAAACATTTTCTTTCAAAATTTCTAGCATATACTAACAAATACAAAGTAGTATATCTAAAAAAATCCAGCAAATAACATTTATATTTCAACAACTGCAGTTCAAAAAAAGGAAGAAAATCTTTTTATTACAACATTTTTTGGTAACTTAACGTGAAGAATGCAATTCTTTTTCAACGAAACTCGATTGTGGTAAACCTGACGTTTAATCTGTTTTGTTTCTAGTAGCACATTTTAACCGTCGCTAAAAATGTTTAAACATATTTAGAAAGAAATTTATGCTACTTTTTGAATTAAACCGTATTTTAAAACTCGTAGATACATAAAGAAATGCTATATAACAAAAGCTGTAAAACGTGTTCTTTTTAGTTTTGAAGTGAATACTTACAAATAAAAAGTGTTACGTTCAATAAAATTTAGCAAAAAACATTTATAATTCAACAAAAGCAGTTCAAAAAAAGGAAAAAAATCATTTTATTACAACAATTTTTGGTTACTTAACGTGAAGAATTCAATTTTTTTTCAACAAAACTCTATTGTAGTAAACCTGACATCCATTCTGTCTTGTTTCTAATAGCACATTTTTACCTT
>NW_014570247.1:0-1463 GCF_001313835.1 Polistes canadensis
AAAAAATCTCTTTCTATTCGAATGAAAGTACTCATCTCATCAAATCTTATTCTATTTAAATAAAAGTACCTAACTCATAAATTTAATTCTAAGTGATTTAATAAACTTAGTACTATAATTTAAATAGTAAGAAATTTGATAAATGTAGTACTGTTATTAAAATAGAAAAAATTTGATATATTAAGTACTTTCATTCAAATAGAAAAAGATTTAATGAATTGAGTACTATTATTTAAAGAGAAAGAAATTTTTAAAAGTTTAGTACTTTCAATTAAATAAAAAAAGATTCGTTATGTTAACACTTTACTGACTGTTAGCGGTTCGAACATACTATGCCCTTTTCACCGCCCACTCAGCCGCTACTATAAAACGTTTTCTTTCAAGCTTTAAAGTGTATACTAACAAATAAAAAGTAGTATGTCCAATAACAACCAGAAACTATCAATAACTTTATAACAACTGCAGTCGAACAAAAGAGAAGAAATTATTTCATTACAATTTTGTTTGGTTACTTCACGTGTAGAATTCAATTATTTTTCGACAAAATTCGATAGTAGTCAACCCAACTTCTATTCTGTGTAGTTTCTAAGAGCACATTTTTACTTTTTTTAAAATAATTTTTATATATTTGAAAAGAAATATTCGCTTCTTTCTGGATTAAATCGTAGGTAAAAATTAAAGAAAATCTAAAAAAGTGCCATTTAAGAAAAGCTTTGAAACGTTTTCTTTCAAGCTTTAAAGCGTAGACCTTCAAAAAAAAGTGTTTAGTCCGAAAAAATTTGGAAGCAAAGTTTATATTTGGACTACTGAAAGTCAAGAAAAAAGAAAATAAATCATTTTATTACAACTTTTTCTGGTTAATTCACGTGTAGAATTCACTTGTGTTTCGACAAAAGTCGATTGTAGTCAACAAAACATCTATTCTGTTTAGTTTTCAATAGCACATTTTTACCTTTGCTAATAATTTTTTATTATATGTAAAATAAATTTCCGCTTCTTTCTGATTTAAATCGTAGTTTAAAACTATAAAATTTTAATAACTGTGCTATTTAAAAGAAGATATGAAACATTTTCGTTTAAGATTTAGAGCATATACTTGCACATAAAAAGTTATATGTCCAAAAAAATTTTGCAAACATCATTTATATTTAAAATACTGCTTTCAAAAAAAAGAGAAAAAATTTGTTTATTACGACTTTTTTAGTTACTTTACGTGTAGAATTTAATTTCCCTTTGACAAAATTCGATTGTAGTCAACAAAACATCTATTCTGTCTTATTTCTAATAGCTAATTTTACCGTCGCTAAAAATTTTTCAATATTTTTTAAGAAAAGTTTTTGCTGCTTTCTAGATTTAATAGTAGTTGAAATCTTTCAGATATCTTAAAAAGAACATTATAACAAAAGTTATAAAACGTTTTCTTTCAAGATTCAAAGCGTATATTTACAAATAAAAAGTGGTAA
>NW_014570247.1:3288-4245 GCF_001313835.1 Polistes canadensis
AAAATTCTGTCTTGTTTCTAATAGCACATTTTTAACTTCGCTAACAATTTTTTATTATATTTAAAACAATTTTTGCTACTTTGTGAATTGAACTGTAGTTAAAAATTAAAAAATTTATACAAAAGTGCTATTWAACAAAAGCTATGAAACGTTTACTTTCAAGTTTAAAATCGTAAACTAACAAATAAAAAGTGTTATGTCCAATAAAATCCAGCAAAAATCATTTACATTTTAATAACTGCAGTCCAAAAAAAGAGAAAAAATCATTTGTTACAACTTTTTTTGGTTACTTTACGTGTAGAATTTAATTTCCCTTTGACAAAATTCGATTGTAGTCAACAAAACATCTATTCTGTCTCATTTCTAATAGCAAATTTTACCGTCGCTAAAAATTTTTCAATATTTTTTAAGAAAAGTTTTTGCTGCTTTCTAGATTTAATAGTAGTTGAAATCTTTCAGATATCTTAAAAAAAACATTATAACAAAAGTTWTAAAACGTTTTCTTTCAAGATTCAAAGCGTATATTWACAATTAAAAAGTGGTARATCCGAAAAAGTACAACAATTATCATTTAAATTTCAACCACTGCAGTCCAAGAAAAGAAAAAAAATCATTTTATTACACCTTTTTTTAGTTACTTTACGTGTAGAATTCAATTCTTTTTTGACGAAACTCGGTTGTAGTCAAATAAACATCTATTCTGTTTAGTTTCTAGTAGCACATTTTTATCATCGCTAACAATTTTTTATTATACTTAAAAGAAATTTTCGCTACTCTGTTAAATAAAYCGTAGTTAAATATTACAAAATTTATATAAAAGTGCTATTTATCAAAAGCTATGAAACGTATACTCTCAAGTTTTAAATCGTAAACTAACAAATAAAAAGTGTAATGTCGGATAAAAWCMAGCAAATATCATATAAATTTTCACTACTGCAGTCCAAAAAAAGAGAAAAT
>NW_014570247.1:4290-6000 GCF_001313835.1 Polistes canadensis
ATGTTTTTCGACAAAATTTGGTTGTAGTCAACAAAACATCTATTCTGTTTAGTTTCTAATAGCACATTTTTACCTTCGCTAAAAATTTTTTATCATATTTTAAAAGAAATTTTCGTATAATCCTGGATTAAATCGTAGTTAAAACCTATAAAAAATTTAAAAATTCTGTCTTGTTTCTAATAGCACATTTTTAACTTCGCTAACAATTTTTTATTATATTTAAAACAATTTTTGCTACTTTGTGAATTGAACTGTAGTTAAAAATTAAAAAATTTATACRAAAGTGCTATTWAACAAAAGCTATGAAACGTTTACTTTCAAGTTTAAAATCGTAAACTAACAAATAAAAAGTGTTATGTCCAATAAAATCCAGCAAAAATCATTTACATTTTAATAACTGCAGTCCAAAAAAAGAGAAAAAATCATTTGTTACAACTTTTTTTGGTTAATTTACGTGCAGACTTCAATTGTTTTTTGACAAAATTCGATAGTAGTCAACCAAACATCTATTCTGTAYAGTTTCTAAGAGAACATTTTTACCTTCGCTAAAATAATTTAATATATTTAAAAAGAAATTTTCGCTTCTTTCTGGATTAAATTGTAGTTAAAAACTATAGAAAATTTAAAAAAGTGCTATTTAGCAGACGTTATAAAACGTTTTATATCAAGCTTTAAAGCGTATACTTACAAATAAAAAGTGTAAAGTCCCAAAAAATTTGGAAACAACATTTATATTTGGAATACTGCAGTCGAAAAAAAAGAAAAAAATCATTTTATTACGACTTTTTTTAGTTACTTTACGTGTAAAATTAAATTCTCTTCCGACGAAACTCGATTGTTGTCTACCTGACATCCATTTTGTCTTGCTTCTAATAGAATATTTTACCGTCGCTAAAAATTTTTTTAATATATTTAGGAAAAATTTTCGTTTTTGTTTTTATTAAAACGTAGTTAAATCTATAAAATTTATAACAAATAGCTTTATAACAAATGCTAGGAAACGTTTTCTTTCAAATTTTAAAGCGTATACTAACAAATGGAAAGTGTTCAGTCCAATAAAACCTAGCAAACAACATTTATTTTACTACAACTGCAGTGAAAAAAAACAGAAAAAAATCATTTAATTACAAAATTTTTTGGTTCCTTTACGTGTAGAATTCAATAATGATTCGACGAACTTTGATAGTAGTCAACCTGACATCAATATTCTTCAGTTTCTACAAGCACATTTTCACAGTCGCTAAAAATTTTTCAATATATTTAAAAGATATTTTTGCTGCTTTCTGGATTTAATAATTGTTGAAAACTATCAGATTTCTAAAAAAGTGCTATTTATCAGAAGCTATGAAACGTTTTCTTTTAAGCTTTCAAGCGTATCTTTACAAATAAAACGTGTTATTTCTGAAAAAATTTACTCAACATCATATATATTTCAACTACTGCAGTCAAAAAAAAGGAAGAATCATTTTATTACAACTTCTTATAGTTACTTTACGTGACGAATTTAGGTATTTTTCGACAAAACTCGATTGTAGTCCACTTGAAATCAATTCTGTTTAGTTTCTAGTAGCAAATTTTTACAGTCGCTATAAATTTTTCCATATATTTAAATAAAGTTTTTGCTCCTTTTTGGATTGAATTGTAGTTAAAACTATCAGATTTCTTATTCTTATATTAATTATTTTCATTATTTAATGCGTATACTTACAA
>NW_014570247.1:6413-13751 GCF_001313835.1 Polistes canadensis
ATTATATATTTATTAAAAATTCTTGCTTTATTCTAGATTAATTCCTAAATTAAACTAAAAAATTTCTTAAGAAATGCTATTTAAATACAGCTATGAAACGTTTAATTTTAAACTCTGAAACGTATACTTACAAATAAAAAGTATTTGGTCCGAAAAAATTAAGTTGATATCATTACCACGTTTCCTCATAGATCGTTTTCAAAAACTTTCCGTTTAAGCCGTAGAAAGCGCACACGCCCCACGATTTACTTTGTTTCCGGCGTATTCCTTTCCGTTCTTGTTTGAGCAGAAAGTTATGCGCAATGCGCATACGCTTCACGCAGCAAGAAACATGTAAATATTCCGACCACTGCAGTCGATAAAAAAGAAAAAATCATATTTGTACAATTATTTTGTTATACTTTACGTGTAGAATTCAATTTTTTTTTTAATAAATTGATTGTAGTTAGCCTAACGATCTATCTGTTTGTATCATATAGAACTTTTTTCATTATCTCTAAGAAATTCTGTATATATTTAAAAGACATTTTAGCGGTTTTTTCGAAAAAATCTTAGTTGAAATCTATGAGATTTCTAAAGAAATGCTATTGACCTTAAGCTATAAAACGTTTGCATTCATATTTTGAAACGTATACTTACAAATAAAAAGTATTTAGTCCGAAAAAATTAAGCTAAAATCATTAAAACGTTCCCTGCTATATAGTTATTTAAAGATTTTTTGTTTAAGCTGCGTTGGACGTATGCGCCTTACGATTTACATTTGCTTCTAAAGTATGCCTTTTTGTTCTTGTATAAACGTATACGCCCCACGCTTCAGGAAACGTATAAATATTTTGACCACGGCAGTCCAAGAAAGAGTAAAAATCATTTTATTACTACAATTTTGATATATATTACGTGTAGAATTCAATTCTTTTTCGACAAAAATCGATTGTAGCTAACCTAGCATTCAATTTGTTTAGTTTCTATTAGCACACTAATCGCTATCTCTAAAAAATTCTCAAAATTAAAAAGTAATTTTTGTTTTTTTCTAGAATTAATCTTAGATGAACACTATAAGATTTCTAAAGAAATGCTATTTAACAAAAGCTATAAAACGTTTGCTCTCAAACTTTAAAACGTATACTTACGAACAAAAAGTATTCAGTCCAAAAAAATTAAGCAGATATTAATACCACGTTTAGCTGATATCATTACCACCTTCCCTTCTAGACCGTTTTTTGAAGACTTTTCGTTCAAGCCGCATTGCGCGTATGCGCCCTACGCTTTACAATTGTTTCGGGCGTATGCCTTTTTGCTCTAGTTTGAACGGAAATTTCAGCACGGAGCGTACACGCTTTATGCTAAAAAGAACGTTCTAATAATATGACCACTTTAGTCCAAAAAAAAGAAAAACTCTTTTTAAAACAACAATTTGTGTATACTTTTGGTGTTAAATTCAATTCTTTTTAAACTAAAATCCATTGTAGTTATGCTGACATTAAATCTTTTTAGTTTCTAAAAATAAATTTTTCTTGCTGAAAAAATTTTTTAATACATTTAAAAAAAATTGTCCAGATAGAGAAAAAATCATTTTGATAAAAATATTTTCGTATACTTTACCTTAAAAATTCATTTCTTTTTCTACGAAAATCCATTGTAGTTAAAGTGACTTTAGATCTGTTTTGTTTTCAAAAACACATTTTTTACCGTCTTAAAAAATTTTTTTTATATTAAAAAGAAATCCTCGCTGTTCTTTGCATTAAAACTTAGTAAAAAACAATCAGAATTCTAAAGATGTGTTATTTAACAGAAGGTATGGAACGTTTGCTTTTTAGCCTTAAAGCATATACTTACGAATAAAAAGTATAAATTACAAAAAAATTAAGCTTTTATAATTTATATTCCGACTACTGAAGTCCAAGAAAAAGAAAAAATCTTTAGAATACAATTATTTTTGAGCGAGTAACGTGTAGAGTTTAATTCTTTTTCGACGAAAACTGATTTTAGTAAAGCTGACATCAAATCTGTTTCGTTTCTAATAGCACGTTTTTCACCGTTTTTTAAAATTTTTGAATATATTGAAGAGGAATTGTCGATGCTTTCTGGATTTAATCTTTGTATAAAACTGTCAGATTTTTACAGAAGTTCTATTTAACAGAAGCTATAAATCGTTTGCTTTTATTCTTTCAAGCGTATACTGGCAATTAAAAAGTATAAATTTTGAAAATATTGAGATTATATCATCTACATTTTTACCACTCCAGTCCAAAAAGGAGATAAAATCATTTAAATGCAACTATTTAAGTGTACGTTACGTGCAGATTATAATTATTTTTCGACGAAAATCGATTGTGGTTTACTAGACATCTAATCTGTATAGTTTTTAGTAGCAAAATTTATAAAGTTGTAAAATTTTCTGAATATATATAAAAGAAATTTTCGCTACAAATATGTGTATAAAAGTTTCATGTGCAATGGCAGTTGCAGTTGCAGTTTCATTAGCAGTTAAAGTTTAAGTCGCAGATGMATGTAAAGCAGCATTTGCATTTGCAGTTGGCGTTGCAGATAAAGTTTCAGTTGCATGAGCAATTTTAGTAGCAGTTGCATAAGCAGCTGCAATTGCATGTGCTATTGTCGTTTTATTTGCAGATGTAGTTAAGGGTGAATTTGCAGTTGCATATTATTGTGCAGCTGCAGTAGCAGTTGCAGTAGCGTTTGCAGTTGCAGTTGCATCTGCATTTAAAGTTTCAGTGAGAGTTGCAGTAGCACACGCAATAGCAGTTGCATCTGCGGTTTCAGTTGCCTTTTCAGTTGCATTTGTATTTGTCTTTGCCGATTCAGTTACATGTGCGGTTTCTGTTGCAGTTTCATGTGCAATTGTAGTGGCATCTGCAGTAGCAGTCGCCTTTTTTATGCAGTTTTATTAGCATTTGCAGATTTAGTTGCATGTAAAGTTTTATTTTGATAGCAAATACAAATAGTAGTGCACCTAAAGTGGCATATTTATGTGCTAATATAACTGCAGTGGAATGTGCAGTGGCAGTTTTCTTTTAGGATGCATTTGTAAAGGAGTTTGCAGATGTAGTAGCATGTGCTACTGCAGTTGCATTAGCAATTGCATTAAGTATTGCAATTTTAGTTGCATCTGCATGAGCTGGTTTTTTTGCAGTAGCATGTTAATTTGCAGTAGAAGTGGCAGTGAAAGTTTTAGTTACACTTGCCGGTTAAGTGGCATTTACCGGGTTATGTGCATTTGCAGTAGCAATTGTTATTGCAGTTGCAGCAGCAGTGGCAGTTTTGTTTGCAGTTTTAGTACCTAGTCTATTCAAATTTTCGGTTGTAGATTAAAACATACTATAGGRAATACATAACTAATACATAACATTAGGAAATGTTGTTGCTTGTGCAGTTGCAGTCGCAGTTACATTTGCCATAGAATGTGCGGTTGATTGGTCAGTAACCGATGCATGTGCAATTTCCGAAACATTTGCATTTTTAGTAGTTGTTGTATTTACCTTTTAATGCTCTGTTGCATGTGCAGTAGTAGTTCGAGCTTAAGATAAGGCTGCAGAAGCAGTTGTTTTGGAATTTGCAGTTAAAAGGGCATGTGCAATTTTAGTTGCCGTAACATTTGCAGTTGCATTTTTATGTAAAGTAGCATGCAAAGATGCAATTAAAGTTACATGTACTGTAGTAGTAGCAGATGCCGTAAAATGTGCAGTGGCCGAGGCAAATGCAGTTGGGTTTGTAGTTGCAAGTGCATTTGCAGTTGGAGTTTCTGTTATATTTGCCGTAGCATTTAAAGTTGTAGATGCAGTTTAAAGTGCATGTGCAGTTGCAGTTAGTGTTGCATTTGAAATTCCATGTGCAGTTGTAGTAGAAGTTGCTTTTACATGTGCTATTTCATGTTTCGTTGCAATGGCAGGAGCTGATTCACGTGCAAATTAGGAGAAGAAATGCATTTGCCGGTAAAGTTGCAGTAGCATTTGCATTTGCTGTTGCGGTTGCAGTGCTAGTCTTATGTGCAATAGAAAGTAAAGATGCAGTTGCAGTTACATGTGCTTTAAAAGTTGCACTTGTTGTTACATTTTCAATGGCATTTACTTTAACAGTTTTAGTTGCACTAGCAGTTCAACTTGCAGTTTTTATGGCAGTTGCAGCTGTAGTTTCAATTCTAGTTGCAAGTATAGTAGCAGTTGCAGTTAGAGTTGATATTGCAGTTTACTGTACTGTTTCTGCGGCATGTGCTGATAGAGTAGAAGTTGCTGTTGCATAGTCGGTTGCTGGTGCATGTTCTGTTGCAGTAGACCGTGAATGTACTGTTTTATTTGCAGCTGCAGATGCATGTTCTGTCGCAGGTTGATGTAAATTTTCATGTGCAATTGCAATTGTCTTTGCATGTATTGTTGCAGTTTCAGTTGCTGTGGCAGTTTCAGTTTCCACTGCATGTGCAGTGGCAGTAGCATGTTAGGTCGAAGATGATGTGGCCGATGCATGTAAGAAAGCAGTATCCTTTATAGTTGCTGTAGCGGTTCTTTGTGCAGTTGCTGGTAAATAGTCAGTTGCTAGTTAATTTGAAGTAGCATAGGCAGATTCTATTCTATTTACAGCAGCAGTTGCTGTTGCAGGTTTATGAGAAAATCTAATTTCTGTTGTACTTGAAGTAGCAAGTGCATTGAAAACTGCGGGGGCAGTGGCACTTGCTAGTAAAGTTGTTGTTACCGTTGCATGTGTATTTGCTGTAATAGTTGCAGTTTTAGTTTAAGAGGCAATTGCAAATGCAGGTTTAATTGCAATTTTAGTAGCATATGATATTGCAGTAGCAACTGCAGTTTTTGTTGCCTAGGCTGCTGCAGGGGAAGTGACATGTTCTGTTGCAGATGCTGTTACCATTTAATGTAATGTTGATCGTGCATGTTACGTCAAAACTGCAGTTTTTAGTGCATAGTTGGTTGGTAGTTTATGTACAGTTTCAGTGCAGTGGAATTTGCAGTTGACTGTAAAGTTGCTTCTGTAGTTTACTGTGCAGCTACAATTACAGTAGTAGCTGCAAATACATTTTCTGTAGCAGTCGTAGTAACTGTTGAATGAGCAGGTTTAGGAGTATATGCTTTTGCTGTTGCAGTTGCCACTGCAGCATCAGTTGTAGTTGCAGTTGCTTTTGCTGTTGCAATTGCAGTCGCAAACTCATTTGTAGTTGCAGTTTAGTTGCATTTGCAGCTAAAGTTGCTGTAACGCATGCATGTAATTGTGTTTGCCTATGTGCAGTTGGAGTTGCATGTGCAAGAGTAGTATTAGCTGCTGTAGCATGTGCAATAGCAGGTGATTTTGCAGTTGCATTTGCCTTTATTGTGGGTTTTCAGTTACCGTGTCACCGTCGTCAGCAGGTTCATGTGTAGTTTTATTTTAAGTTGTATTTAAAGTAGCAGTAGCAGTTGTATATGCAGTAACTAAAGTATGTGAAACTGCTAGTACATTCACCTTAGCAGTTGCCCTTACTGTTGCATGTAAGCTTATACATTGTTATGTAGTAGCAGTTGCAGTGGCGTTTACAGTAACAATTGAAGTTGCAATTGCTGTTGCTGATGCTTGTAAAATTTTTTTTTAAATGTGCAGTGACATGGTTCTTATGAGTTGCTTTTGCTGCTGTATGGTCGATTGCAAGTGCATGTGCAGTTGACGTAGCAGTTGTAGTTGCATGTGTTTTTTGGTTTTAAATTTTTTTTAAAAAGTCTTTCGCATGTGCAGTTACAGTTGCAGTAGCACGTTCAGTTGCAAGAACAGCAGCTGCAGTTGCATGTGCTGTTGCAGTTGCCGTGCTTAAGGCATGTGCAAGTATAAGTTCATGTGCAGTTGCGAAAGCAGTTACAATTGCAGTGGCGTTTGCTCAAGAATTTTGAGTAGCTGTTGCATGAGCAGTTGCAAGTTTATATGTTGTTGTTGTAGCAGAATTATTTGCGGAATTAGCAAATTCTGCATTTGCAGTTGCAGTTGCAGTTTTAGTTGCTGATGCAATTTGCAGTAGATGATTGATGAGCAACTGTAGTGGAAGTTAAAGTTGCAGTTTTATGTGCAGTTGCAGTTGCATTTGCAGTAGCAGTTTCTTATGCATTTTTATTTACATATGTAGTTGCAGTTTTTTTAAAAGTTACCGTTTCAGTAGCAATTGCATGTGCATTTGCAGGTGCATGTGTATTCGCAGTAGCAGTTGCATTTAAAATTAAAGTTTTTTGCGGATTTGCAGTTGCATATTTATGTGCAATTTTTGTTGCAGTTGCTTTTGCGGTTAAATTTTTAGTAGTCAGAACATTTAAAAATTTATTCGTTACATTGAAAAATATTATCTGCAATTAAAGTTTCATTTGCTTTTGTAGTTGCGTGTGTAGTTGTAGTGGAAGTTAAAAGTGCAGTTACAGTTTCATGTTGCCAATGCATGTTAAATAGCAGCCTCTTTTGCAGTTGCAGCAGCAGTTTAATGTGCTGTTGCGGTTAAATGGTCATTCGCTAGTGCATGTAAAGTTGCAGAGGCAGTTGCTGTGGCATTTGCAGTTGCAGTTGTATGTGCAGTAGCAGTTAAATGCGCAGTTTAATAATTATCAGTTACCTTTGCAGTTGCTTCTGCATTTACAGTAGCAGTCGAAGTTGTATGAGCAGTATGGTTTAAAGTTGTCATTGCATGGTTCTTTGCACTTGCATGTGCAGTTTTAGTTGCAGTTGTATTTTTAGTTCTATTTGCAGTGAAAGATAAAGATGTAGTTAAAGTCGAATGTGCAGTAGAAGTAGCTGTTGCATGTGCAGGTTTAGGTGCTATTGCAGTTGCAGGTAAATTTGCAATTGCAGTAGCAGTTGTAGTTGCAGTTGCAGTAACATTTTCAATTGAAGTTGCTGTTTTAGTTGTAGCTGAAGTGGCACTTGTCGTCGCATGTTAAGTTCCTGGTGCTTGTGCAGGTGCATTGTTAGTTGCATTTTAAGTAGCATTTGTAAATGCAGGTGCCGTAATTGTTGCATGTTAAATTTTTAATGAATTGGCAGTTGCATGTGCAGTTTATGCTTCTTTTGCCGTTTCATGGGCAAGTGCTGGTGCCTTTACAGTGACAATGCCAGTTATAGTTTAGTTACAGTTGCTGTTGAATGTGCATGCTTAGTTGTAAGTGCGTTTAAAGTTGCTGTAGCAGTAAGAGTTTTAGTTTTATGTTCTTTGTAGTTGTTGTAACCGTTGCATTTGCAGGTGTTGGTTTGTGTGCATTTCTCGAAGCAATCGCTATTGCAGTATCATATGCTGTTGCAGTAGAAGTTGCCGTTGCGTGGTCAGTGGCAGGTGCATGTGCAGTTGCAGTAGCAGTTGCAGTTTTAGTT
>NW_014570247.1:14496-17355 GCF_001313835.1 Polistes canadensis
GGTGCATTTGCAGTGTTCGTTGCACATATATGTAAATTTGCATTTGCAGTTGCATTTTCTATTACAGTTGCTGTTGCTGTTTTATGTGCAGTAGTATTCGCAGTTGCCGTACCATGTCCATTCGAAAGTGCATTTGCAGTTTATGTTGCATATATATGTAAATTTGCATTTGCAGTGGCAGTTGCAGTGGCATGTGCAGTTACAGTTGCATTTGCATAGGCATATGATGCTGCAGTTGCAGTTGCACTTGCACTTGCAGTGGCAGTTGCTAATGCATTTTTATTTACATATATAGTTGTAGTATCCTTAAAAGTTACCGTTTTAGTAGCAGTTTCATGTAACTTTGCAGGTGCTTGTGCTTGTTTCATTGCAGTTGCACTTTTATTGCAGTTTTTTGTAGATTTACATATGCATATTTATGTAAAGTTTTAGTTTCAGTCGCTTGTGCAGTTATATTTTCTTTTGCTCGTACACATAAAAATAAAAGAATTTTATTAAAAATTTTTATTTGCACTCTAAGTGCTATTTTCTGTTGTTGTGTTGTGTATAGTTGTTGTAGCAGTTGGATGTGCGGTAAAAGTTTTAGTTGCAAGTGCAGTTTCAGTTACAGTTACAGTTAATAATAAAAAGAAATATAATATAAAACATAAGTAGCAGTTGCATTTGCAATTGCAGTTGCAGTTGCAGTTTCAGTTGCTTGTTTATTTTTATTTGGAAATGTAGTTTTTGTTGCATTTAAAGTTGCTGTTAAAGTAGAAATTGAAAGTGCATTTGCAGTTGCATAGACATGTGTATTTGTATTTTTAGTTAATTGTTTTGTTGCTGTAGCAGGTATAGTATCAGCTGCGGGTATATTTGCCATGGAATATGCAGGTTCTGTTGCAATTTGAGTTGCAGTAGCTGTTGCAGTTAAATGTAAAGTGCAGTTGCAAGTGCAGGTTTAGTAGCTTTTGCAATTGCATTTGCTTTTGCATTGGCATAGACATTTTCATTACTAGTTTTAGTTTCAGTCTTATTTGCAGGTAAATCTGCAGCTGCTTGTGCAGTTTTTGTTGCAGTTGCAGTTGCCTAAGCAATGCAGTGGCATGGGCAGTTGAAAATGCAAATTTATGGGCAGTAGCAGGTGCATCTGCATTAGCAGTGGCAATAACTGTTAAATCTTTAGTTGCATATACAGTTGCAGTTGCTTTAAAGTTTGCTATTAGAGATTCAGTAGCAATGTTTTGTAAAGTAGCAGTTGCAGTTTTATATTTAATTGCATTTGCAATTGCAGTTGCCGGTTAATTCGCTGTTGTATATGATTGTAAAGTTGCAGTTGCGTATGCAGTTGCAGTTGCATGTGCTGTTGCAATTTTCTTTTTAGCTGCGCATTTGTTTGCATTTGCAGATGCTGTTAAATGTGCAGTTGCAGTTGCATTTGCCGTGTTTAGTATATAATGTATTTAAAGTGTCATATGCATGAGCTTTAGTAATTTTAGTGAAATGTACAATAGCAGTTACAGTAGCAGTTGCATTTGCAGTTTCTGTGCAGTAGCAGTTGCATTTGCCGTAACACTGCATGTACAGTAGCAGTTGCTGGTTTATTTGCCGTTTAATATGCAGCTTCAGTAGCATTTTTAGATGTTGTAGCAGTTATAGAAGCATGTGCAGTTCAGTAACAGTTGTATGTTTAGTTGCAATTACCGTTGCCGCTGCATGTGAAGTTATATTTGCATTTGCAGGTATCGCTGCCAATATAAGTTTAGAAGCATGTGCAATATTAGCTTTAGTAGAATGTGCAGTAGCAGTAGAAGTTGCATTAGAATGTGAAGTAGCAGTTAAAGTAGCATTTGCAATTTTATTTGCAATTTTATTTGCAATTGCAGTTGCCGTATCTGTTGCAGCTGCAAGTGAAAAAACATTTGCAGTTGCTTTTTCATTTTCTGATTTTAGTCAACATCTATGTGCAGTTACAGTTGCACAGCATGTGCCGCTAAGTAGCAGTTGCAGTTACATGTGCAGTAGCAAATGCCTTTTAAGTTGCAGTTGCCTTTCTAGTTGCAGTTGGATTTGCATTTGCATTTAGAGTAGCAGTTAAATTTGCATGTGCACAGCAGTAACATATGCATTTGTAATTGCAAAGGCATTAGCAGCTGCAATTTCAGTTGTTAGTTTATTTTTATGGGCATATGTTGTTGCAGTTGCAAAAAACGTTCGTGTTGCAGAAGCAGTTGCATGCTAATTTGCAGTTGCATAGAAATATGTTGTTTTATTTGCATATGTGTGTGCAGTTTTAGTGGCAGTTGCATGCACCAAGTCATTCTCATTATATCGTTTTGCTTCTTTACGTCGTTTGTTATATTTTTTGATATTTTTTCGTTGCACTTTCTGCAACGGGTCTCGAATAGCATCTCTGAGTTCATACTCCGCTTCGGCTATTGTAGCCTTACCACTCGCGTACTCAGGAAATGATAGTCGGACAATACCACTAGATAACTTTAGCTTCTCCATCTCTTGCTCCTTCGACAGAGGTTAACATCTTGATCGCTGATAAACTGGCTCTTCGTCTTTTAGCATCAAACTCATTTTAACACAAACATTGCGCGCTTTCACCGGATTATAATTACTAATCGATTCTACTACTAATTCTTTATGCTCACTCGACGGAATGTGTGACTGATTCAATTCCTCTTTACCATAGATACAGTCTATCGTTAAAACTTCAACTACCTCTCTGTTGTCCTCTTCGCCTCTCGATGGTTTGCTGATTGAAATTTTTCCCCTTCTAATATTAATGTCCACCGCATCTAAGAAATCGGTCTCTATCACAATATCATGCTGCATTAATGTATCAGGTACCACTGAAACGTTAATTGTGTA
>NW_014570247.1:18220-20496 GCF_001313835.1 Polistes canadensis
TCCACTAAAAGTTCATCCACTGTGAGATGCAGGTATTCTCGCCGCGATCTAAACCACTCTAACGCTCGCCCCTTCAAACGCTGTACGATCATCACTTTTGCCTGGTCTTCGGTCAAATGATACATGTCACGCAGGTAGTTTACGTGATCTTCCCATATTGTAAACTCATCTGCCTCCCCTTTAAAATATCCAATCAATTTAATAACAGCTTTTAACGATAATTTACTTATCTTCGTTTGTGCAGGTGACCGGTTTGTCTCTTACAACCTGTAAAATTGACTCATAGCAGGACGTTGTGTCCTTCGCAGGATCCCTATTTCCTTTCGCACTAATTCCACTTCTCGTTCTGCTATCTCCTTCTATTTTCAAAAGATTTCCATCTTTCGTCTTAAAAGCGCAAGCTCATCCATACTTCCACTTGCCGCGGTTACAGTTACGTTCCGGGTTTCTTCGAAATCCCTCCTTGCAATAATGTCTCCTATCACCCAATTTGCCGATGGATCAGCTACCATAAGGGGAGCTATCAACTCGCTTTTAACACCAGTCGTGGCAAGTCTCAAAGCTGCCTACTTCTCCTTCAATTCTGATACTCAAAATTCTGAAAGCGCTTTACGTACGACACTCATGATTTTTTTTTTCTTTTCTATTTTGTTTAACATACACGACTCTCTGTTACGCTGTTTAACGCTTATTCTAAACTATCGCAAAAGTTCACACCAATTCACTATCACAAAAGTTCACACCAATTCGCTATCGCAGTATTCGTTGTTATTTTTTCGCAATCCTACCCTTCGCACGCTGCAACTTCTCAATCCTGGACAAGCCCCCAATTTTGTAGGATTTTTGATGAGAAAACAGTTTAATTACTACTTTTTATGATTAATAAAAATGCAGATCCTCTCTCTTAAAACGCTCAATACTAACAAAATAACCTTTATTTCGTCCGTTGTCCCCGGTTACTTAATCTAACAAAATCCTATCACTCCACGCTAACAAGAAGGCAACGTTTACCATATCTCCTACAATAAAATTAATAAGTTATGTGGTTCCTAAACGTCCAAACTAATTTTTAAGCCTAGTATCATCTGCGAAAGTTAACAGAAACTCTGCGCTGCGCTATCTACATTAAAACGGCGGAAACTTATTAGTAAACCTAATAACAAAATAATTATTTTCTGTTTTCTTTGACTGCAGTAATTTTAAAATAAATGATATATGCCAGATTTTATTGGAAACAAAAACTTTTTATTTGTTAGTATACGCTTTAAAACTTGAAAGTAATTTTTTTATAGCATTTGTTCTACAGCATTTCTTTAAATATCTGATAGTTTTTACTAATAATTATTCTAGAAAGCAGCGAAAATTTTTCCTAAATATATTTAAAAGTTTTTAGCGACAGTACAATGTGCTATTAGAAACAAGACTGAATAGATGTCAGGTTAACTACAATCGAGTTTCGACGAAAAAGAATTGAATTCTTCACGTAATGTAACCAAAAAATGTTGTAATAAAATTATTTTTTCTCCTCTTTTGGACTGCAGTTGTTAAAATACAAATGTTATTTGCTAGATTTTATTGGACCCAAATCTTTTCATTTGTAAGTATACGCTTCAAAACTTATAAGAAAATGTTTTATAGCATTTGTTCTACAGCATTTCTTTAGATATTTGATAGTTTTTACTTATAATTAATCTAGAAAGCAGGGCAAACTTTTCCTAAATATATTGAAAAGTTTTTAGCAAAGGAACATTGTGCAATTGAAAACATTACAGAATGGATGTCAGGTTGACTACAATCGGGTTTCGACGAAAAAGAATTAAATTCTACACGTAATGTAACCAAAAAATATCGGTATAAAATGATTTTTTTCTATTTTCTTGACTGCAGTAGTTAAAATATAAATGATGCTTGCATAATTCTTTCGGATTTATCACGTTTTATTTGTAAGTATACGCTTTAAAGCTTGAAAAAAACGTTTCATAACGTCTGTTAAATAGCAGTTTTTTACATTGTGTTTAATTTTAAACTAGGCTTTAATCCAGAAAGTTGCAAAAATTTCTATTTAATTAGATTAAAAATTTATTAGCGAAGGTTAAAATGTTCTTTTAGAAACTATACAGAAAATATGTTTTGTTTCCTACAATCGAATTTTATTAAAAAATAATTGAATGCTACACAAAAAGTAAACAAAAAAAGTTTTATTAAAAATACTTTTTTCTGTTTTCTTCGACAGCAGTTCTTGTAAAATAAATAATATATGCTAGATTTTATTGGAC
>NW_014570247.1:21241-24186 GCF_001313835.1 Polistes canadensis
TCTTATAGATTTTGTAATATAGCTCTTTTTTAAAAACTTTATAGTTTTTACCAACGATTTATTCCAGAAAGTATCAAAAATTTCTTTTAAAATATACTAAAACATTTTTAGCAACGGTACAATTGTGCTATTAGAAACATTACCGAATGGATGTCAGGTTAACTATAATCAAGTTTCGACGAAAATGAATTCAATTCTAAACGTAAAGTAACCAAAAAATGTCGTAATTAAACGATTTTTTTCCTTTTTTTTTAATGCAGTAGTCCAAATATAAATTAAGTTAGCATAATTCTATCGGACTTAACACTTATTATTTGTAAGTATACGCTTTAAAGCTTGACAGAAAACGTTTTATAGCGTCTGTTCAATAGCACTTTTTTAGATTGTATTTATTTTWTAACTACGATTTAATCCAGAAAGTAGCGGAAATTTCTTTTTAAATATAATAATACATTTTTAGCAACTGTAAAAATAAACTACTAGAAACTAGATAGAATAGATATTTTGTTGACTACAATCGAATTTCTTCAAAATATAATTCAATTCTAAACGTGACGTAACCAAAAAAAGTTGTAAAAAAATGATTTTTTTCTGTTTTTCTAGACAGCTGTTGTTGTAAAATAAATGATATATGCTAGATTTTATTAGCAGTACAACTTTTGAATTTTAAGTATTCGTTTTAAAATTTGAAAGAAATCGTTTCATAGCTTTTGTTTTATTGCTCTTTTTTAAAATTTTTATAGTTTTTACCTACAGTTTTAATCCTGAATGTAGCAAAACTTTCTTTTTATATATACTAAAATATTTTTAGAAACGGTACAAATGTGCTACTAGAAACAAAACAGAATGGACGTCAGGCTTACTACACTCGAGTTTCGTTGAAAAAAAATTTAATTCTTTACGTAGTTGTACCTAAAAATGTTCTAATAAAATGTTTTTTTCTCTTTTTTTGGACTGCAGTTGTAAGAATATAAATGTTATTTGCTAGATTTTCTGGGACAAAACACTTTTCATTTCTTAGTATACGCATTGAAACTTTGAAGAAAATGTTTTATAGCTTTTGTTCTACAGCATTTCTTTACATATTTTAAAGTTTTTACTTATAATTAATCTAGAAAGCAGCGAAATCTTTTTTAAATATATTGAAAAGTTTTTAGCGAAGGTACAATGTGATAATACAAACAAGACAAAATAGATGTCAGGTTTACTACAATCGAGTTTCAACGAAAAAGAATTAAATTCTAAACGTAAAGTAACTAAAAAATTTACTAAAAATTGATTCTTTAATTTTTCTTGACTGCAGTAGTCCAAATATAAATGATGATGACATAATTCTTTCGGACTTATCACTATTTATTTGTAAGAATACGCTTTAAAGCTTGAAAAAAAACGTTTCATAGCGTCTGGTAAATAGCACTTTCTTAGATTGTATTTATTTTATAAATACGATATAATCCAGAAAGTAGCGGWAATTTCTTTTTAAATATAATAATACATTTTAAGCAACTGTATAAATAAACTACTAGAAACTAGACAGAATGGATATTTGGTTGACTACAATCGAATTTCTTCCAAATTTAATGGAATTTTACAAAGGAAGAAACCAAAAAAAGTTGGAAGAAAATGATTTTTTCCCTTTTTTTGGACTGCAGTGGTTAAAATATAAATTTTATTTGCTAGATATTTTTCGAACTAACACTTTTCATGTGTAAGTATACGCTTTAAAACTTAAAAAAAATGTTTTATAGCTTTTGTTCTAAAACATTTCTTTAGATATCTGATAGTTTTAACTAATAATTAATCTATAAAGCAGCGAAAACTTTTCTTCAATATATTGAAAAGTTTTGAGCGAAGGTACAATGTGCTATTAGAAACATTACAGAATGGATGTCAGGTTGACTAAAATCGAGTTTCGACGAAAAAGATTTTAATTCTAAACGTAAAGTAACCAAAAAATGTAGTAATTATATGATTTTTTCCTTTTTCTTGACTGCAGTAGTCAAAATATAAATGATGTTTGCATAATTTTTTCGGTCTTAGCACTTACTATTTGTAAGTATACGCTTTAAAACTGGAAAGAAAACTTTTCATAGCGTCTGTTAAATAGCACTTTTTTATATTGTATTTATTTTATAACTACGATTTAATCCAGAAAATAGCAGATACTTCTTTTTAAATATAATAATACATTTTTAGCAACGGTAAAAATGAATAACTGGAAACTAAACAGAATAGATATTTTGTTGACTACATTCAAATTTCTTTAAAATTTAATGAAATGTTACACGTGAAATAACCAAACAAAGTTGTAATAAAATGATTTTTTCTCTTTTTTATGACTGCAGTGGTTAAAATATAAATTTTATCGCTAGATATTATTTATACTAACACTTTTCATTTTTTAGTAAAAGCTTTAAAACTTGAAAGAGAATATTTTATAGCTTTTGTTCTATAGCATTTCTTTAGATATCTGATAGTTTTCACTAATAATTAATCTTAAAAGCAGCCAAAACTTTTTTTAGATTTATTGACAAAATTTTAGCGAAGGTACAATGTGCTATTAGAAGCATTACATAATGGATGTCAGGTGGACTACAATCGAGTTTCGACGGAAAAGAATTGAATTCTAAACGAAAATGAGACCAAAAAATTTCGGAATAAAATGATTTTTTTCTTTTTTTTTACTGCAGTAGTCCAAATATAAATTAAGTTAGCATATTTCTTACGGACCTAACACTTAGTATTTGTAAGTATACGCTTTAAAGCTTAAACGAAAAAGTTTCATAGCGTCTGTTAAAAAGCACTTTTTCATATAGTATTTATTTTATAACTACGATTTAATCCAGATAGTAGCGGAAATTTCTTTTTAAATATAATAATAAATTTTTAGCAACGGTAATAATAAACTACTAGAAACTAAACAGAATAGATATTTTGTTGACTAC
>NW_014570247.1:25569-26903 GCF_001313835.1 Polistes canadensis
CTTTTTTTGGACTGCAGTTGTTAAAATCTAAATGTTGTTTGCTAGATTTTATTGGACTAAACACTTTTCATTTCTTAGTATAAGGTTTAATACTTGAAAGAAAATGTATTATAACTTTTGTTCTACAGCATTTCTTTAGATATTTGATAGTTTTTACTTATAATTAATCTAGAAAGCAGCGAAATCTTTTTTCAACTATATTAAAGAATTTTTAGCAAAGGTACAATGTGCTAATACAAACAAGACAAAATAGATGTCAGATTGACTACAATCGTGTTTTGAGGAAAAAGAATTGAATTCTAAACGTAAAGTAACTAAAAAATGTAGTAATTAAATGATTTTTTTCCTTTTTCTTGACTGCAGTTATACAGATATAAATTTAATTAGCTTAATTCTTTGGGTCCTAACACTTATTATTTGTAAGTATACGCTTTAAAGCTTGAAAGAAAACGTTTTATAGCGTCTGTTAAATAGCACTTTTTTATATTGTATTTATTTTATAACTACGATATAATTCAGAAAGTAGCAGAAACTTCTTTTTAAATATAATAATACATTTTTGGCAACTGTAAAAATGAACAACTAGAAACTAGACACAATAGATGTTTGGTTGACTAGAATCGAACTTCTTCAAAATTTAATGGAATATTGCACGGAAAGTAACCAAAAAATGTTGTAATAAAATGATTTCTTCTCTTTTTTTAGACTGCAGTTATTAAGATATAAATTTTATTTGCTTGATATTATTCAAACTAACACTTTTCATTTTTCAGTATATGCCTTAAAACTTGAAAGAAAAGGTTTTATAGCTTTTGTTCTATAGCATTTTGTTAGATATCTGATAGTTTTTACTAATAATAATTCTGTAAAGCGGCGAAAACTTTTCTTAAATATATTGAAAAGTTTTGAGCGAAGGTACAATGTGCTATTAGAAACATTACGGAATGGATGTCAGGTTGACTACAATCGAGTATGGACGAAAAAATAATTGAATTCTAAACGTAAAGTAACCGAAAAATTACGTAATAAAATGATTTTTTTCCTTTTTCTTGACTGCAGTTGTCCAAATATAAATTATATTAGCATAATTCTTTGGGACTTAAAACTTATTATTTGTAAGTATACGCTTTAAAGCTTGAAAGAAAATGTTTTTTAGCGTTTGTAAAATAGCACTTTTTTAGATTGTATTTATTTTATAACTACGATTTAGTCCAGAAAGTATCGAAAATTTCTTTTTGAATATAATAATACATTTTTAGCAACGGTACAAATGTGCTACTAGAAACAAAACAGAATGGACGTCAGGTTTACTACAATCGAGTTTTGTTGAAAAA
>NW_014570248.1:0-2175 GCF_001313835.1 Polistes canadensis
AAAACTATCACACAGTAGATGAATTTTTCATTGAATTTGAAAAAGCCTGTAATGAGTTTAAACAGGCTGGCGGAAGATTATTAGAAGAAGAGAAAATGAGATATATTATAAAAGCACTTCCATCTAGTTATGCACATATTGGAGATTTTATTGATTTGGTGCCAGAAGGTCAAAAGACTGTTGATTTAATAAAATCTAAGATTCGAGAAAAGAATATAAATGCCAATGATAGTGAAAATAAAATAAATACGAGTATATTTAATGTTAAAACTAAAGGTCAATGTTTTAACTGTRGCAAAACAGGACATCATATAAAAGATTGCTGGCATAACAAACAAAGACAATATCAGAAGTCATCGAGAGGACAAATGGGGTCTCGCAGAGGCAACACGTACARAGGTCGAGGAAGAGGTCATGAACAACAACAGAGATCAACGCACGAATCCTGGGCAACACAGGTAGTTCAAGGAAATGTAAACCAGTGTAGTGAGAGTGAAAACGAGAATGAGAACATTATTGGATGGTTACTTGATAGTGGTTGCACAGATCATATCGTAAATGATCAGAAATATCTATGTAATATAACAGATTTGAGAAACCCAATAGAAGTTATCCTCCCAAATGATAAAAAGTTAAAAGCTACTAAGATAGGAAGCGTAAATACGGTGTTCAAAACGTATAACTATGAAACAAATGTTGAATTAAAAAATGTATTTTTTGTAGAAGGGATAAAAAGAAATTTATTAAGCATATCGAAAATAACCGAGAAGAATAAAGTAGTAGCATCTGGTAAATATGAAAAAATTTATAATAATTATCATAAATTAACAGCAGTAGCAGAAAAGACTGATGGTTTGTATCATATGACTAGCTTTATACGTAAGAATAATAAGGATAATGTTTACACAAATTCTGTTAAAATAACAAGTAAAGAAAAATGGCATAGAGCACTTGGCCATATAAGTTTTAGGTATTTGAGTAAACTGGTAAGTGATAAAATGCTCGATGGGTTACCAGATAAGTTAGAAAAAGATTTTATGCAATGTACAAATTGTAAGCAAAGCAAAATGGCTAATGTACCATTTGAAAATAAGCGGACTAGGTCAAAAGAAATATTAGAGGTAATTCACACAGACTTAAATGGGCCTCATAGGACTCCTGGTTACAATGGAGAAAGATATTTTGTAAGTTTCATTCATGATTATAGTAGATGTGCTAAGATATATTGTATTAAAAGTAAAGATGAGACAGCTGATTGTYTAATTGAATTTGTAAATTTAATAGAAAACCAATTCAGTAAAGGTATAAAAAAATTAAGGTGTGATAATGGTACAGAATACTTAAATAAGAGAGTTTATGATTTTTTAAAAAGTAAGGGTATTGAGATATTAAATTGTCCCCCATATGTTCATGAACTCAATGGAGTAGCAGAAAGGTACAATAGGTBAGCAATGGACATGGGCAGATGCTTAGCAAGAGAAGCAAAAGTTAATATTAAGTATTGGCCTGAAATAATGAAAACGGTCGCGTATTTGAAGAATCGTACGATAGCCAATACGCTGGAAAATAAAACTCCTTATGAGATTTTCTTTTGTACAAAACCTAATATTAAACATTTAAAAATATACTGGAGTAAGGTTTTTGTAAGAGTCTCAGAAGTTTTAAGAAAAGGAAAATGGGATGATAAATCAAAATTAGGGATTTTGGTTGGGTACAATCATGATAGTTACAGAGTTCTTGTCAATAATAAAGTTTTAGATGCAAGACATGTTGAAGTAATTGAAAATGAGAATGATTTGATTGATGGTGAAAATGGATCCAAAGACAGAAACGAAAGGAATGAAAATGAAAAATTTAACTTTGTAAATTTAGAAAATGATACTCCTATTTCTGTGCAAACCAAGGAGGAACGYAGAGATAGTGATGGAGGTAAGAACAATGAAGTAGAAAACACTAATGAGAAAATTGGAAGTAATGAGTGGAAAAATAAAAGCAATAGAGACCCAGAGAGTGTATCACAGAGAACGAGAAATATGGTAAAAAGATATGGAGGAGATCCTACAACGTATTGCATCTCTGTAAACTATGTGGATATAAATGTACCTCAATCATTTGAGGAAGCGTTAAATTGCGAGGAGCATGAGAAATGGGAAGTAGCGATGAAAGACGAAATTA